>NW_010180657.1:132635-134024 GCF_000695765.1 Mesitornis unicolor | reverse complement strand
GCTGGAGTTTGGGGCTCGGGCCACCCACCTTTCTTGGTAAACTCCTGTCAGTGGTCTACTGTTAAGAAATCAAATGTAAATATTCCCATTGCTCCGAAGCTGATAAGTTTAGAATTTTTAATTGGCACAGGGCCCCATATTAGTGTTTTGACAAAGCAGCAAGGTGACGAGTTGGAGACCAAACAGTGAGGTGTTGTGTGAGCTGCAAGTGTTGTGTGAACAGTTCAGTGTTTTACTCACTCCTGAGAGTATTCAAAGTGAATAGCCCAATCCAATGTTAGGGAGGTTTTGATATGATCCCAACAACGAGGTTACAGCCACTCTGGTCCAAGTCTGGGCTCAAGGGGAAAGCATCAAGTGGGTGTTTCACACACTGCACTATCCCCAGGCCAGTGGCACAGAACAAACTAACCACCTGATTGAAAGGCATGCTAATGTCTCTCATCACAGTTGGGACTTATGATTGACCCGGAATGGGAGCACAAAGATTTGTACATTTTTGACATTTTGCCTTACCTGACAATTAAAGGGGAAAGTTCCCATCAAAAACATATGTGGGACAGCCTGTCATGGTAAAGCTGCCTTCTATTGGCATTGTGCCCATGACTCTGACAAAACTGAGAGGCTTGTGTGCCTGGGAGACCCTGGATGGGAATGGCACCAGTAATCCCTAACTTTAAAGACCCGGTCCCAAGGCCAAGGCACACTTTGTGTTCTCTTGCAGGATCATGAGATGACAGATTTCTCCAACATCCCTGCTGATTGCAGCAACAACAGTGGACATGGGCAGCCGAAGTCTGGACAACAATATGGGCAGCCAGACTGACAGTGGGATTCACACGTATGGCAAACTTGAGTAACAGCCTGCCTGCCTACCAATCTTTGTTCAAAGCATTTCTATAACACTCATCCTTGAGTTTACTTGGAGAGGACTGCCCCAGTAGGAGAAAGACAACTGGGGAGACACGGGGTGGAAACCTCATAAGCGCCAATCCAAAGTAGGAACTGTACCTGGAAGGAATTGAAGAGCTGCGCAGAATTGGGAGCGTGAACCAGGAGTTTCGGTCTTTTGATTTTTATGTTTGTTTTGATAGGGATAATTGTTTCTAAACTTAAGTTTTAATAATATGTGCTATATCTTAGCTGTAATTGTAAAACACTTTCTAAAATAACTGTAAGCATAAATATCTCTATTTAGGAGATGGAACAGACAGCCTTGAACTTTTGAATAACACATTGATGGTTTCCCAATTGTAAATCACACTGAACCAAACAATGAGATCTATAAGAAGATAGAAAATCTTGCTTATATGGTTAACTTTTCTCATGTAGTCACCTGTTTGCCTTTACCACAATACCGCACTCAAGAGATCCCCATACCAGCTCTCC
>NW_010180657.1:59478-131464 GCF_000695765.1 Mesitornis unicolor | reverse complement strand
GTGTTCCATGAATCGCCTGGGAGTTGTAATAGTGAATTTTGTGAGTAGCCTGGGAGTTGTTGTGATTTGCTTACGAGCAATGACAGTGAGTTTTGTGAGTGGTCTGTGGCCTGTCGTGAATTGCCTGTGGGCTGTAATAGTGCAATAGTGCAACAGTGTAATAGTGTTGTAGTTACAATAGTGCATTTTGTGAGTCTCTTGTGGTTGTAAATAGTGTAGTCTTGCTTTTAAAACTGCAATAGCGCATTCTCCATTGTATCCATGAACCTGCAATAGTGACGTACTGGATCTGCACGTGTTGCTCAAATGAATTGTTAAATTTAAACTCTGCAGTAGAGTCTCTTCTCGTCACACCTGTACGCAAGACTACAAAAGTACAACAAACCCACAGCCTTTCATGAAACTTCTTGTCTATGTGCAGATTGTAAGAAATTATGCCAGCACATAATTTAGCATATGCAGAGAACTGGATAGTAAAATTGTTTCACATATTTTAGTTACTTCTAATTTTTCTAAGGGCATAGCCGTTAGAGTTTAGATTTATTCTTCCATTTTATTTTATAAAGCACAATAGCTTAAATTAATTTCAAGTCAATTATAACTGAAGAAAGTTATGTGGTCTGTTAAATGTTGCTCTATCTGTTGAACACCTATGCTTCTGCAATTACGGGGGCCATTTTTCAGAGAAATAGAGGGAAATGGTGAAGTCTCTGGGACTGAAGGATACCTTCCCATGTAGATACGACTTTAGAAGGCCACTACCACTTTCCATGCTATGAACCATAAAGGGAGCCTTTATAGTTATTAACCCAGCATTCTACTTACATACAACATAACCTGCCAACCAAAACCTGCAAACCTACAATTATGCAGTGTAGCAACCTCTATTATTTACATAAACATTTTCAATTCATACAATCGCTCTCTTTCTGTCACCACTGCCCTGCTTTTACAGATGAGCCACATGCAGTTCTGTTTATCTTCTGTCTTTCTACCTACAATGCATTAACTAGTTCCAGTGGCTTTCTTGAAAGCATAATGACTTTTCCTGTAATCTAGTAAAAATATATCCCCACAAATCAGGAGGAAGCAGGCTCAGACTAAGTGGCTGAGAAGATTTACATTCTATTGCTAACTCAGTTATTACTCTGCTGAAAACCCCATAGCATCAATATAATGAATCCCTCAACCTCTGCTGCTAGCACAATTTTTCTTCCCAACCGCATTGGCTCCCAACTTTCTGCTTGACCTTTTGCAATCTGTGTGCGGCAGAACTTCATTACAACCTTTTAATGATGCACAAATGGCACACAACACCAAGGTCACAGCACATCCCTGGTGAGAACTTCTCCAACACCTTCCGAACAGAGAGCAAGTTTTCATTTAAAGACACAGACAGTCCAGTGGGGAAACAAAACCATAGGATTTAGCACAGGCTCTAGCAGCTACTAATGCACAAAAAAGTCACCAATAAAATGTTTTAAGAAACAAGTTGATGTCTTAAGCTGTCAGCAGCCAAATGAATAAAATGGCTCATTTAGGAAACTCAGAAAAAACAACAGTATTTTTCTGTATAGAAAGAGTATTAAATGCTAAAAAAAGTAAAAAAATGTGCTAAGGGGTTAGCAACATTCATCCATCTAGCACATTAAAAATCTTTCAAATGTCACAGCAGTCATATGAATATCAGATGATGGATTCTATTCCAAATAAGCACCAACTTTTTGTTAAGGCAGTTCAATCTCTGTTCTGTAATTTTCTAGCTAGGATGTGGAGATACCAATGCCTAAACCTATTTTAAAAGTATTACAGTTTCTTGTATCAAGAGTGCTATATAAATGCAAAGAATCTCTCTATTCAAGCATGTAGACTGTAGAGAACATTATTCAGTATTGGCTAATGTTAAGTCACTGCATATAAGCATGTACTGCACCTTAGTTATTGGTGATATATAGTACAATGTTCCAAATGAATATTTAATATTACACAATATACTTTTTGTATAAGTAATGAACACTCAAAAACCATAGAATTGCAGCTACAGTTACCTACTAGGCAATGGTGTATTCCTGACATTTTGATCTTGAGTTTTTAATACTCAGAGTGCTGCCATTCATTGTGTGTAGGTACATGCATAGGTAGGTATACTAAATGTACTTTACATGCTCAATTCTTTTCTCCTTTACAATGGGGAAATTAGGAATAAGATACAGAAGTTAGTGCAGTCAGACATACAACTGTGCAGCTAAGTTATGAGAATTAGGACACAAATTAACCTGCTTCTCATTATATGCTGCTACAGTTGCAGTGATCACAGAATCACAACACACTACAATGACAGGTATCCACAACTCCTCTGGGTAATCTGTTCCAGTGTCTCACCATCTCCACTGTAAAAAATTTCTTCCTAATGTCCAATCTAAATCTTATGTCATTTGGTTTAAAACTGTTGCCCCTTGTCCTGTAACTATAGGCCTTGGTAAAAAGTCTCTCTCCATCTTTCTTACACACTCCCTTTTTTATATTGCAAGGCCACAACAGGCAAGGCTCCCTGGAGCCTTCTCTTCCCCAGGCTGAACTTTGCCAGCTCTCTCAGCCTGTCTTCATAGAAGAGGTTTTGCAGCCTCTGAATTCTGAAAATTTCTGCATCCCTCCTCTGGCCCCACTCTAACAGGCTCATGTCTTTCTTGCACTGGCAACTCTAGAGCTGGATGCAGTCTCCAGGTGGGGTCTTACAAGACTACAACAGAAGGGGACAATCACCTCCCTCAACCTGCTGATCAATTAGTTGAGTTAACCACCTCAGATTCTACTCCTTGAATTGTCACCGATACCACTCTCTACTCTTGGCCATATCATTTAATCTCATACTTCTCACCTACAGAAGAGTATAAGGATTGCTGTAGTCAAAGATCTCTGAAATCCTTGGACACACAGCAATCTAAAAATGCAAAGACCACGTATATAACTTTAGGTACTTTGCTATTATTAAAAAGTAGGCATCAGGAGTCAAACAGAATTCCTGACACTAGCACAGGTTTAGTACTGGCATATTGCCCTGAATCTTAGAAAAGTGTGGAGAAGAAAACCGAAACAAAACTAACAAAAACCCCCCACCCCAAACAAACACACACAAAACCAAACAAACACAAACCCACAACGAACCAGAAAGGTTTATCATGGACACTTGAATTCTGCTTCTTTTGGACAAAGACTACTGAGGCCAAACTCTGCTTTCATGACTTTTAGAGAACTAGTAAATTGTTCTGGATTTATAGCAAGATAAACAAAAGTGGATATTAGCTATGTTCCTTTAAACAGATTCCACAAACACATAGATTTGGTGCAAGAATATACTGCAAGTTTTACTACCCGTGAAACCATCTTGGAAGGCAACACATCTTTAAAGCTCACTCTGATGCACTTCAAAACCAAGGAATTCCCATAGTAGGTCAAAGTAAGTCTGGTCTCCAAGTCAGGCCAAGGACAAAACGCCAGAGTAGTACTTTGTCACACTGCCTCAAAGTGCTCATCCAGCCTCCAGGAATCTGTAGCTCGCCAACATCTTCAGTTTGGCTGGTGCTTGCAAGTAATTAATAGATTACTTATCGTGACTTTTTCTCCTCACATCCCTCTTTGGTCCTATATCCAGCAGATATGGTTCATTTGATATTTACATTACAGAATTAAAGTATGAGGACTGGAATGTGGATGTGAAAAAGATAATTTAAAAAAGAAGTAAGTAAAGCTCAATATAATTTCTGACAGCTGCTAATAAAAATTCAAGTTCAAGGCTTGCTTTTGAACTTGCAGATCTATAGATCAGATACAACTTAAATGCAGTCACTAGAGTTACATCTGTACAAGACAGTACATGATATGGAGGCAGCAAGACAGAACAAGTTAAGGACATAATTCTTTCCGTAACAGGAAAAACACCCCAACAAACTAAGACAGTTCACTGTGAATTACCACTCCTTTGCAAAACGTTCTTTAAGTTTCTTGCTAGAATGACTACTATAGCTAGGGCTTCCAAGGGAGAAATTCAGGAATTTATTTTAGAGACTACAGCTAGATTTTCCATATGTCACTTAGACAGTAGGAGGTTTATCTGCACTGTATAAAGTAGTCATAGGCAGATGCCTCTATTCACTTTTGAAAACTTTTGCATCTTCTTTTCCATATTGAGAAATATACACTTCTCTTTCCTTACATTTTTAAAGTATACTTAGTAGCCTCCAGCTGTGCATCCCTATCCATCAAGACAATTGGACACACGTTTCGTAGAATACTGCCTGGTCTGCATCTGCAGAACTATAAAATGTCAAATGAGAAATCAAAGTGCTAAAAACTTCTGATTTTTGTTGTAATGGAAGTACCAGGACTTACTTCTCTTTTAATTAATTAGATTTAAATTGGTCTTAAATTGTAAAATCTTGGAGGTTTTATTTTCATTGCTAACAGGCCCTAAATTACAAAAAGATAAGACTCCATGGAAATCAGTCCATAGTCCCAATACTTTCATTAGCATGGTCATGAAATTATAGAAGAATTACAAAATGACTATGTAATTAAGCAGGAGGAGAATAGGAACAATGCAAACCATCAATCAGCAAATAATGAAGCTTAATGTATGAAAATAGAAAACAGTAAGTGCTGTTTAATGCAGTTTTTATTTAAAAAAAACAACAACAAAACAAACAAAAAACCAACCACCCCCCAAAATCCCAGACAACAAAACACCAAAACATTCCCTAAAGGACCTGGCATTTCTGAAATATATTGGAAGCTCATTTCTCATTAATTTGATCGGATTCACATACAGCAAGATAAATAAGGAGATTCTTATTATACTGAAGCTGAGACTTCCCTATGCCTAAAGCATATTGCTGTTAACGATGGTAAGATTCTAAATGAATTAACTTACTGGGAGAGGTTTGATCAGAAAAGTACTATCTTTAAGCAATATAGATGAATGTATACACCCACGGAGAACACAAGACTAAGTTCAGGTCGTGGCTTGATTATTCAGGTGTAAATATTTTTATTTATTTTTTAAGAGTGGAGGGGAGGAGGAAGATGTGTAGTAGCTCTGAGGGAATGGAGAGGTTGGAGGACAGGGTTCTGGGCAGCCTAGAGAATGGAGATGTATGTATGTGTGTGAAGTAAGGGCCAAACCTTTACAGAAAAGAAAACTGGAGTTTGTTCTGAAAAGCATGAGAACAAACTGGAAGTCTGCACCTGCTGCATATGAAAATGAGTAACAAGATTGAATTTATCTTTTCTTCTTTGTACAGTAATTAACAATGAAAATCATTAACATTAAAGCCTGTATAAAATTATAATATGGAAAAATGGAAGTAATTGGCCTAATGGTTCAATTTACTGAGAACATTGCATGCATCATGTAACAGAACTTCTTTAAAGCTTTGTGCTATTAAAGGCTCTCCAAGTGAGCCTGCAGAAACCCTATTCTTGGACATTTTCACAAACATCCAGACAAGAGCCTGAACAGACCCAGACTTTGATGGTAGCCCTGTTTTTGGGGAAGGGACATCTGCGAAGTTCTCTTCTGACCTAAATTTTTTATGATTCTGTGACTAGTGGCTAACTCCTAGCAAATAATTCACAAAAGAGTAAAAATATTTTAAAATTATCTTTTTAACCAGAGTCTGACTTAATTATTGTGGAGCCATTTTGAATTCTTTCTTTTCATGCTGGGGTTTTTTATGTGGTTTTGATTTTTAGGTTTTTTTAATTCTCCTGTTAGGCTAGTGGCTTTAGTTATGTCTTTTGGAGAAATATAATTGAAAATTATAAAAGAAAATAATATGCTTAAGCCTTGGAAAAACATGGTGGGTATCGAATACCAGTTAAGACAAAGAAATGCCCTCTTCTGCAAAGCTCTTTCTTGCAAATTCACTATATGATCTCACAGTAGCAAACACTAACAGAAAATTACTTCAGAAGATATTGTACAAGCAGCAAACGTTTACTGGTATGACTGCGTTCTCAAACTCAATGATCTTCTGCCTCTTTACTCTCATCTAGACAGTAACTGCGCATTACCAGGAAGAATCTCTATTCCTATTGCACTAAAATTGTTTTTCATTTACTCAAGTGGCTCCTACTAGATTAAAAACTTTTGAAAACATAGAGCTAATACGCACAAGGATGCAACTAAAACAACTAATTGAATTAGGAACCTGTTTAGTCTGAATTTCATTATTTGTATATATAGCAATGGGGAAAAAAACTTTTTATGTTACCTTAATTACCAGGATGTGCTAACTGCTTTCTCAAATATGGAAGGCCTTTTCTAACTAAAAGACAAAGATTTTTTCCTAAGCAGGAAGTCACGCACATGCAGGATGATGCACAATCAGTACCTGTGATATGTTATTTTATTCTACTATTAGTCCTCCTGACAGTGAAAGAGACATTTGTAACAAACGTTACAATATATATGTGTATATACATATATAATTGATACATTTTATGACAATACATACACACTACAACACCTTAAGAAATCAGCAGAGACTTCTTCTACTAATTCAGATACTACCGTAGTCACTCAGTCTTATCTTGCACAAGGTAATGCATCAAGTTGAAGTGCTGCTCTATCACATGGCTTTTCAATTTTTTGTTATTCAAACTTGTCCCTTACTTTTTCATATTAAAAACTGGTAATCTAGATGATCTTTTGAGGTCCCTTCCAATCCCTAACGTTCTGTGATTCTGTGTGTAATGAGGTTCCCTTCTTGCTGAAGACTGGCAGAAAGAATCCTGTTACTCCCCTCACAAAGTCCCCAGACAGAACCAACAATTTGCTAAAGAGCAAGAGAAAAATGTTGCTCTAAACTTCAGAACTGGCCTTACAGACTGAAAGCTGCACCTCACCTTGTTGCAAATTAATGCTCTGGGCAAATTATGCCATGCCAAAAAAATAGCAGAGAAGGCTTAAATAGCATACTCCACATTTCCCAGTTGGTACTGACAGCAGCTGTTTTGTGGCAAAACCTGTAACATCTTAATAAGAGCATACAGCTGGAAATAAGAAAGGAAATTGCCATCTCTTGGCAGATCTGTTTGGGATCACTTTAAAAAAACCATCTAGCACAGGTGGTGCTCTCCAAAATTGCAAAGGAAACATCTCGTAGAGGTGTGGGAAAATGAAAACTGTAAATCTGGCCTTCCTTACAGCGTCTCTCCCTCTCACATGGTATCTGTTTCAGTCCCACACCAACAGGGTTAAATTTTCTTAATAAACTCAAAATACTTTTAAAGAATAAAAATTACTCTCATTAATTAACGCTCAGGCATTATGAGGATATCATAAGTGATAAGCCTTTCTGTTTTCACATTTTTTGTTCTAGTTCATGTTATCTGTTTATCCTTCTTTTCCTTAGCATCAGTAGTAGTGTAGTTTGATCTCTGCTACCTTGCACTCCTATAGTACTGTTACTTCTTCTTTCTCTGAGAAAAGGAATATTATCTGGCCTCTCAGCTTTCAAATCTCAACTCTCCTGCTGCATTGAGTACCCTTATTTTTGTTATTTTTTTGCTAATCTACCTCTTAAGCCATGCCCTTTTCCCACCCCTCCCTTCTCACTGGAAGAATCTGCTAATATGGTGTCTCAGTGTTATGTCCATCTTTTTTTATACCATAATCGTTTCAAACTTTTAGTACATTAAATAACTAACAACCAAAGCATAGAAGAATTATTGAGTATGTTAGCCAAAGAGAGCACTTTAAATGCAACTAGTTGGCACAAATTGAACAAAACCAGTCTTGATTACAGCAGACATCCAAACTAAACGTAACTAGTAGCTTTAATTTCTTGAGTTAAATTTGTTTAACTATAATTCTAGTAGTAAAGCAGCACAAACATTCTCAGGAGGACAGAGTATTCAGCCTCACCTTTTAACCATCCCTTTGTGTCACATTTACTTGGCAAATTTAATTAATTTATTTATTTTTTTATTTTTATTTTTTTTTACACATAAACATTGCAAGCAGGATCAGATACAATTTAGGACCATACAGTAGTTCTGATTAACAGAGAAGACAGCCTGGGTTTACATGCTAAAAGGCTAAGCACCACCAAAATCACCTTGCCCAATGCTGGCACCCAATGAATCCCTGCCGGCCCAGGCAGTCATCAGTCAAGGGTGTCTGTGTCAGCCTCCGTAGATTATAGAGTGAGCTATCCTCTGTCTTGCAGAGTTGGAACCTTCTGACCTTGCTTTTTCTGGAGTTTTATATCTTCTCATGTCAGTATTTTTCACTTGAGACCTTGATTTACTATTATAATTATCAAGACTTCACTTTTTCACTATTAATTTTCTTATATTGCAAAGCTTTTGCTTATAGACAACCTCACAGATCAACAACTTTGTGGGTTTTTTCCAGTAAAACTAAGCCAGTCAACACAGCTGTGCTTCAAAAACCTGGCTTTGAGCGAGACAGCCAAACTCCTGGGACATGGGTCACAACCTGAGCTCAGCATTACTTAGAATTACAGCCTTCTTGTGTCATGAAAACCACTCAACATTTTTCTTGTATTTATTACTAGATGACTAGACAGTTTATATTTTCTCTAAGTATTGAATTCCTATTTTCAAATGTCCACTCCAAATAGGCTTTCTGCTCGTTTCATTTGTTTTGTTGAAATCAATGTGAAATCAGGATTTTATATTGCAAGCCCAAGCCAATCTCATAATATTGCCCCAGCATAATCACCAAACTGCAGAAAGTCTCTATTGCAGTTCCTTCCTTGTGGTAATTAGTAACTAGGGTTTTGCATTATAGCATTATTTAAATTCAATTGCTTGACAGACTTGCTGCATTATTAAACTTTTTGCTCTTGGGACCTCTATTTCAATTTCTGGTTATGCTGGTAGAATCTGCACAATGATCTCCAATGTCAAGTGGCAATTTTCTGAAGTTCTTACTGGTAAGGACCAGTACACCCTCACTAATAGCAAGTTCATTTGCTTCCAGGAAAGAAGAAAACGATTAGGGTTAAATTCCCTCTGGCCTTCATTACAGGAACAGAGAGGAGGTTTCAAGTTGGTAACTTTCGCTAGTTAAACATATTTAACTATAGCAATACATGGCAAACAACTTGAAAAGTGTGATGATTATTTGTGTCCCTGTTGAATACATTGTCTAGGATGGGGCTATCAAAGGGGAGTGGAAGAGTACTTTAGAGTACTTTAGTCATCTCTAGTGAAGCAGTTGAAAATAAAACACTGAGTCAATCGGTGGTGAGATCCCCAATGCAATGTTAATGGAAGACTTTCAGGCCTACTGACAAGCAACAGGAGGCAAATCCTGACTTCACACAGTGCCAAACCAGTGTCTGCTGAACACATAAGGCTTCTGCTAAGAAAAAGAACTCCTTACATGCTGGCTTTTATAACATGCAATACATTATATATTTACACATACATTGTATTAATTTTATACAAAGCACACATGCATTCCGATAAAAACACTCTTCTAAAAGAAATGCTAATTATTCATAGGGACCAGTCACAGCAACTGCACAGGCCAAGACGTGTCAGAGATGACACGATGGTTGGGAATGACAGTGAGCCCCCTGCCGTGACAATGATCCATCTTATCATTTTAGGGATAGGAAGGGACAAAGAAAACATGCAGTTTCATCAAATATAGTAAATCAT
Source organism: Mesitornis unicolor (assembly GCF_000695765.1). Classification (NCBI taxonomy): domain Eukaryota; kingdom Metazoa; phylum Chordata; class Aves; order Mesitornithiformes; family Mesitornithidae; genus Mesitornis; species Mesitornis unicolor. The sequence goes on along the minus strand of NW_010180657.1, from coordinate 121,771 downwards.
TTAAGGAACGAAAAACTGTTCCTCCTAGAGTAGTTTCCTTTAAAATATCTGTATGGCTGTGAAAAAGAAACTGCAAATCCTACCTCATAAGATGGAAGCCAGCAAGACTAAACGCTGATTTTTCTGAAGAAATTTATCATGCAACGACTCATTATTCTCTACTCCTTTTTCAGAAAAAAAATAATGGCTTAAAGTGTGCTTAATAATTTTATATTTGTCTGTTACTGGAGTAGTCCAGGTGCAAGAAGAGTACTGGCCGCACCACAAAACTAGAGACAAATTCCTACAAGTACATGTTTTAAAAGCATCCCCCGAGTTGTGACTGCACATGGATAGGTATACAGATAAACAAAACTAGCAGATACTATGGGTAAAACATAAGAGATTGCTTTGATCCTTCAATAATAAGCTTCTAAGCTGAAGCTTTTTGTTAAAACGAGTAGGTAATTTTCAACTCTTATTGTAAATACCTATAATCAGCCTTCAGGTATCTCTCGGTACTTCTCTCAGCACCTCTGGCTACATGGTGCTGCAGAGAATGAGATGGAGCTCAGGCAGCTTCCCTCAGTTCAGCACCATCTCTTACTATTTAAAGACATTTCAGCTCCCTTCAGAAATTTATCTACATTTTTTCAAAATGTAGAATCTGCTTGCAGTATATTCCAAAGGTGATAAATTATATCATATTTTTATAACTTCAAATCTTCCTTTTGTTATTCCCGACTAGTCATGCTACTCCACTTTCTCCCTCGGGCATTCCCTTAGATATCTGAGGCTTCACTACATCAGCAGAACAGGAAAAGTAACAGTGAAAAACTGGAGAATTTTTTGTAATGATAACCCCTACCTAGTTTCTTCAGAGAGTCATTAGGAATGAATACCAGATTCAAAATGAAGAACAATATTGTTATGCTGCTATAGAGGAGAAAGACACATTTGAGTATGCAGCATGGAATACCGCTGGATTTTACCGTCAACCAAGAATGATTTAGGCAATTACTGCTAACACAAGATCTGTGGTCCACTCAGATGCAGTAACTGCATCACTAAACTTCTTTAGGAGGCCAAAGAAATGAAACTGATACAGACGTCAAGATCCACTCAGCATCAGAGAGTCAAAGCCTCTTGCAACATGTCAGGACAGCAGGAATAGCACTGCTGACCATGTCATCCATCTTTTACAGACAGGGAAACAATTTCACCTTCCAAATCTGTCAGTTTAACATTTTCCTAGCCAGTAAATCAACTTTAAGAAGATGTAAACAAAGTCATAATAAATGAAGGACGACCAACAAAACTAATGTCAAATATGAAAAGAAGCTAAAATGAAGAATATTAGTAAAAATTATTAGTATTAGAATATTAGTAAAAATCTGGTTTCAGAGAATATACTTCTTCTTGAATACAGGGGTGAAATCTGAAATGCTAGGATTTTGGTCCTACTCTGATTTTTTACAATGTATGTTACTTTGAAAGAAACCCATGATGCTATTTCAGATCTCTCTGCAGCTTTCAAACATTCATATCCTCCTATTTGCCACTTTGAGGAACGTTAGTTTGAATTACACTGATTGGACATAGGCAAGATGAGAAAATACATGAAGAAAAATGTAGATCAAGCAATTTTAATAATTAATGAAAAAAAAAGTATGTTTGGAGTTATGCAACTTGAGGCAACTTTGTGAAATTGCCATTACTATAACTTGTACATTACTGTGACAGCAGGAAGAATAATCACTGTTAGAAGACTTACCAGGCCTACAGAAAGTAACACTTGAGTGATACAATGGCATTTAAAAACTTTAGTGCTATAATGTGACAATTGCAAAATAAGTTATACCAGTGATGAAATTATTAGCTATGTTTTTCAAGCTCCAAGCTTAGAAGTTCCAATATTCTCCCTGGTCTGGGCAAAGGTACAACATTCATGCAGTACAGGAAGAGGAAGGCTTATAAAAGGGGGGAAACACAAAAAGTACCTAAAGAACTTCAGAGTCTACAGATAGGAGACTGCTCTCTGAGAGTTATATCAGGGAAACTTGTTATTCAAAAGCCATAAAGTAAAATATTCCCTCATCGCAGACATTCTACAGGATTTAAAAGAAAACTGGTTTTCTTGAACAAATCAAAGAAAACAAAAAACCAAGAAGCATTTCTTGAAGAAAACAAAGAAACCAGAAAAAAAACTTTAGCATTGATGCTATTCCCTGTCAAGCTATAGATCTGAAGTAGAAGGCATCTTTCTGGGATATGTGCCACAGAGGAATTAGAGCATATCTAGACCTTGCAGTGTGGTGCATGCTGTTTCCTGCACAATGTCATGGTAAGTTTGAAGAGTTAGAAGCTTCACTAAAATTTTACAATACTAATTGCACTGCTGGTTCTGTCCTCTAGAGGAAAATAACCAAATTGTCAGTTACTGACAGGGAGGATCTCTCTTCTTTGAAGGTCCTGTGTTGCTATTGTAATTTGCAGTTTATCAGTCTGCTATCTGCTCCATAATATAAACAGGACATTTTCTTAAAAATTTTGTAAATAAAATGTACTGTGGGTTGCAAGACAAGAAGAAAGGAATAAATACTAGCAGGGGAAGGTAAAAAAAATAAAGCACAGGAATAAACAGTCATTAATAAACAGAAGCTGGCAATGGGAAGCAGGGGTCTGAATGAAGACAGCTTTACTGTAAGCTTGACACATGTATTAATGGTGGTGTGTGATTTGGTTGGCTGCACCACTGGAGACCATATGCTTCCTGACTTAAGATGTCTCCTTCTCTTCTACAATGTGGTATTTATCCTAAATCAAGTATTCCACTGGAAAAATAACCTTTCCATATTATGTAATTGGAGACATGTTTCTTGTTCATTTGAGTGTTGTTAGAAATCTACAGACATGCCATTACTTGCTAAACAACAGAATAATTTGTCCTAGGCTTCAGTTCTGGGAAAAAAAAAAAGGAATAAAAAGACACAAAAAAAGAAACTTAACAAAAAAACCTCCAGTCTTGCAACATTATCTTACTGAAACCTTGCAGCAAAATTTAAAAAACACAGCAGCTGTCATTTACCAGATTGTCCAGTACTCTTCTAAAGCCAGATAAGATGAATACAGAAGTCTCTGAGAACAGTATATAAACCGCAGTATAAATGGGAAAATGTGAAACAGAATTCTTTAAAATACATCAGTAGCTCTACTGCTGGCTTAGAATGGATTGATTCAAGAGAAAAATCCTGTGCAGAACTTAATGAAATGCTGCTGGCAGGCAGCAAGGGCTCAACATGTGCAAAAGTGATAACTGGTGAGACTGCAGAAGGCCTCATGGCTATTTAAATGCATAGGCTGCAAACAATTTAGACTGATTCTCCACAATGATTTTTAGTGTTTTACTTATTACTTTCTGAAGCAAATGTCTGGGAACAGAAAGGTAGCTACATTAAAAAAGTATCAGTACTCTTGCTGGCTGCCCAAAAATTCAACTAAGTCAACTCATTGCTTAAGTTGTGTTCTTGCAAGAAAGAAAAATAACTCCCTGGTCATGCCAAAGCTGCTGGTGGAAAAAGAGACCCTCAAGTCAGGAATGCATAAACATGCATGCTGAGGACCTATTTAGCTTTGCATACAATGAACCTTCCAGTTTTTACATTCTTGGGCATACTGAGGCAAAATTAAAGGATGAGTTGTTCAACCAAAAGCCATTCAGTGAACTAACAGCAAAAACAGATTGACTACCCTAAAACTCTGAGTCATTATCTCATGCCCTCAAAACCTTTGCCTACATATTGGACTCTGATACTTTTTCTTGACATAAAAATACCAACAAGATTGTCAGTCTAGATACAGAGGTACTTCCAAAACTCATTTGATATTCTATTCTATCCTTTCCATTTAAACATGTTAAGATATCCTAGAAAAATTACTTGGGGGGGAAGAGTGGGGAGGGCAGCTGTGGGCTGTCTACATTGTATCCAACCTATCTGGATTTGCTGATTTTAAAGTTTTGCCAATAAGTGAAGAGACAAATAAATAATATCCATAGCTGATCCAAATGGCCTCATCATCAAAAGTCCTTAGGGAAGAGCAGAAGAACAACAGATGTTTTGCAAATAAAATACATTATCGTAGATGTATCAACAGAACTTTCAAATGAAGACTATGAATTTAAATTACATGCCATCTTACAAATGATGCTTTGTGAATAAAGCAAAAAATAGATTCAAATAAAATCCAACCTTACCTAAGGTAGATTATTCAGGTATACACCCGTCGAGCCACACCCCCACTGCAAAACCAGTGTTGCAAGTGTAGACAGGCTGCTGCAGCCAGTTCCAGCCAGTGGGTAACAGCAAACCTGAAGACACTTCTAAAATAAATTTCCCTAATCCCCAAACAGAATGGACAATTTCAGTGTTGAATTCCTGGCTATAAGGTTTCTTTTAGCACTTGTGATGCAACTGAACTGCATCCAACAATGTTTTTGTTTGATACGGCACTTCCTCAGTCTTCGTCCGCTTCTTGCATACGTCTTGTCCCTCATCAGACATGAACAAACACTTCACAATTTGCCACTGGCAGCTCTGTTCCTGAAACTTTTTAACTGAAGAACATTAAAGCTTTCTGATAAAACCCAGACCATCTTCTGGATTTTCATTTCCAATGAACTAAAAATTATACTGAATTTTGAATGATAATTTATTAGTTATTTGCCTTAGCCGTGCTTATTTTGCTTGCCTGGTTTTTTTGCTGTTTATTCTTTACATTTTATTTTCTTAGATTCTTCCAGTAATTATCTTAAGATATTTTCATCCACCATGGGCTCATTTAGAGATGTGTCACAAGATCAGTTCTCCCATGTAGGAGGAGATATTTTTGTAAATTAGACACTCAAATGCACATGGCCTATTTAATAGTTTCAAATTCCACATGTACAGATTTAATGCACGCTGGCAGCCAACTGAAGCCGTTACTATTGTGTTCTGCTTTTTGGTGGATTTCCTGTAACAAAAGCACGAACTGATACAGGGCTGAAGTGAAGAGAACAGAGCTATGCTTCAGCTAATTACAGTTAGAAAAAAAATACGAATTCGTAACTGTCATTTGTCACAGCCTTAACTCTGAGTTATGGGAGGGGCAGAAAAACACCAGCATAGCCTGGGCGTATAACAACACACCATGTTGTCAGTCCCTTCTCGGAAATTCTTTTGGAGATAATACTTCTGGGAATAACACTAATTAGTCACCAATCAACATTACCAGCTCTGTAATACTGTTCCCAGAAACAGCATCTTTCTGTAGTCATGTTTCCAGGAACAATACATGGTATGTTTATAGAGGCAGGCAAAAAAGGTAACAAGCATTTAAATATACATGAGGCCAGAGAGCCCTGCGTCTTAAAAAACAAGAGACTTTCATAAGGCCCATTCTTTCAAAACAACACTTATGAGTATTTTTTAGTCAGACAAAACATTATTATTGATTAAACTGATACAATTTTTATCGAACTGGGATCCTTTGCACCATGAAGTGCACACAGTTTTTTTGTGTTGTGTAGCATACAAAATAAGAAAACTGTGACTGATCTGTTTGCTTTGGCATAATGGAGCCTTTTGCAGTTGATCTGGAAAAAACAATCTGCGATGCATCCCTTATCAACATGAACAGACTCCTTCCTTGGTTTTGTTAACTGGGTTATAGGATTTAGACCCAAACAGCATAGTTTCAAAGGTAAAAAGGAAGGTATTGGGATATTTAAAAGAGAGCTAAATAGGTTAGACACAGATCTTATAGACAGTTAGGTCCCTAACTTGGTTAGAAGCTTTATGAAAATCCAAACTGCTGCAGTTAGATGCTCAGGCAACAGTGCTTCTGGCCTTAGCTTTTCAATAATCAAAGCTATTGCACAAATTCTCAAACATTTTATCATTTCACTGGAATTACAAATCCCTGCACAAACGTAGATATTATTTCCAAGTCACCACACATAAAGGCATTTTTTTACCAGGTTTCTGCAGCTGGTTTTTTCTGCCTTATGTACTCCAGGAGTAATGTGATAGGAGAACACTGTTTAAAGAGCAATGAATTTAATTTGACCACTAGAGATTAAGGTGAAAGTCACCATACTGTAGCACATTCATGGTCACTTTAAACCAGCTGAAGCATTCAAATTAGCACTTACATTGGAATATGGCATAGATGCTAATGTAAAATGAATCCTTTACAAGTTTATATGGATTTACTCAAATAGATACTGCAATAGATTTCCTTTTTAAACCAGACCTAATTGCAACTTTGGGAAGAAGAATATTACATAAAATAGATAACTACATTGAAACAATTAGTCAGAATTACTGTAGTAACTATTTTAATCAGACAGATGGGAGGGCAGTCTTCAAAGATAAAAAGGAATTAATACAATTGTACAATTTATTATCCTTTAAAAAAAAAATTGTTTGCTTTACTTTTTTCATCAGATACTGGAAGTACTTCAGAAAAGTTAAACTGAGTTTTTTGTAACCTCACCACTAAAAATACTTAAATTTTCATATAAAATATAAAAATCTTGCTTCTTTCAAGAGTTGTTACAGAGAGAATCAACAATAAAGACAACTGTGAACTATAAAATTGCCAATAGACTCAAATTATGTACACTGGCTTTGTAATTTGGATAAATGATCAGTGAAAAAGGGTACCTTAAAACCTTTATTTTATTCCAATTGTAGGCTGTACCAGGGATAACTTCAGTAACTCTATGCCAGAGGAAAGCTGCAGAAATCACTTGAAAGGAAACCTGCAGACCACATGTGCTAGTTTTCATGACGGCAATAAGAATTTACTTGCTTGAATCTTGACTTAAGTTTAAGGCTTATTGGAAGATCAAAATATTTTGCGTTATGTCCCTGGCTGATGTTCAGAAGGTATCCTTTCCACATCAGTGCTTTTCTTACTGACCACAGTCCAACTGAAACAGCAGCAACAAAATAAAGAGGAAACAATGCAAGCATCAGGATTTTATTTCTCAGCCCTGTAAAAGAATGAGGGGAATACTTGATTGAACTTCTGTTTTTATTAGCAGTGACTACAAAGAGGCCAAAATATTTTGGCATTCATTAGACAATAAAGTATTGCCAAAATATTATATCTAGAAGACCTACCAATTGTTAGAGTTAACAGGATATCTGCTCAATGCTTTATTCCCCCCTCCGTTTGGAATTTTTCCTGTCTTTTCCCTTTGTGCTTGTTAGAGAGAAAGGGGGACAACATGATTTAGATATGACTGGCTTTGCAGAAGTTTTCTTTTATATCAACTGATAGATAGCAATGACAGCTCATATTGCACAATTTTATCCTTGTCTCTTCATGGAGACTTTTAAAGAGGAACACGTACCTAACCAATCTCCCTTTCCTCATTTGCTGAGGACAAACCTTTACAACACTTAGCAAAAAAACCCAACCAACCAACGAGCAAACAAAAAAACCCCACAAACAATAAATCTTTTCTCAAAGACTTTATGGGCCTAGTGCAGCAAGAAATCTTGCCATGTTTTGACCTTCAGAAATGCTCTCAAGTGACTGCCAATCAAATGAACATAAACATGGCTTTAAGTCAACCTGTTAGATATTTTGTGATAGAGAATGATAAAAACTGAAAATCATAAATAGATTGAAGATAGCAGGTAACTGTTCTTCAAGTTATTTTATTTTTCTCTTTAAGGAGGATCTTTCTGTTTCCCTAGTTCCACTCCTTCTATTCTCCACGAAGAAATATAATGTGAGGAAAAACATGTATGTCAATTTTCTAATTCTTTTAAAGGGCTTATTTATTTAAATTATTCTTTTAAAGGTAAAGTAATATATGTATCAACTACTGCCAGAATTTTCTAATAAGACTGTAAGTGTAAAAAGAAATCTATTCCTACCAAATTCTATCATCTATACAAGAGCTCAGGAACATGTATATTCAGAGGTGGCACATACAGTATTAGAAACTAACAAAATACCACCTAATTATGAAGAAACAGCCTGCAGATCCGATTAGAGATATGAAGCCTCTCTCCAGATTTTTGAACTTATTTTAAGCAGTATTGGATTACATGTCTACACTCCAGAGCTGAAGGAGACTGAACACTGTATTTTCTTCAGTACTTGCTCTCTATGGGAATGCTATTTCACATTCACAGCTTGAGTTCCACTGAAATGCTAATGATAAATTGGTGTTAGATGTCAAGTAGGGGGATACATCTGTCAGGCAGATAACAACCTTCAGGACTGCTAGTTCTGGACCCACATCAGAATCTGGTGTAAAGCCAGGAACAGCAATTCAGGAAAGCCTAGGATGAGATGTTTCTGCCCAAAACTTCCCAGCCTGCAATCAGCAAAACCAGAATGAGAAGTGTGTGCAGTAATGGGATGATCCTGGCCGCTGTTTGAGCGAAGCTGTATGGTGTTGACCTGCACCTGTTCTCCATGCCTCTACTGGCTAATAGGAAGTCTTACATACAGTACAATTACAGCGTCCAGAACATAGCATCGCCTTAATAACTGCTTTTTATAACTTTTTATATGATTGGGCTAATCTTCCTCTAGAAATTTGAGCATATTCTTGTGTCAGCAAGACCTTTTCAAAAATTGCATTCATTACAATGTATTTCCATGCTTTTCTCCAAGGGAATTAAAATATAGTAATTCATGTTAGGATTTTCAAATGACAATGACAACAAAATAAAATTAATAACTGCTGCAGACAGCTTGCCAAGGAAAGTCATCCAGCTAATGCTACAGAGAATGCTTCTGCCAACCCACTGAAGAAAGCAGCACAATTCAGAGATTGTTTCATTTACTCTGTGTAAGTATATTTAGCAAAGATCCTGGGCCAGAAAAAGATATGACAAATAGAGGTGTAAATTACAGGCTACCAAATGGAGAAAAGGCAGAGTAAATTGGCATAAGTTGAAAAAAGTAATTTAGAACCTTAATTTCTGAAAATAGCTGTGACATGCAATGTAAGATCAGTGATGACCCTCTGGCATGGTGTTAAGAAAATTTTAAACTGGTACTAGATTTCTTATTTATGTATCCCTCTAGCTGGAAAATGACATATTTCCATGATTTTTAAGTGAACATTTAAAGATTTATGAAAGTACTTACCAAAGACTTGTATGCCTCAACAGTTACACAATTTATAAGATCAAAATTACAAGCATCCAAACTGCTCAGCAGAATGCAAATATAAAAGGTATGTACAAAAGGAAAAAAAATAACTAAATGGCTAAAATTGTATTAATAGCGTTATAAACTTTATAGCACATTTTTTTTAGTAGACAGCTTTTAAGAAAACAGACATGTCACTTTGACAATATAACAGCACATTTTAGCCAAAACTTAATTAAAAAAAAGTCTATTCAGTGAATAATAATGGGAAACTATAACATTTATTTAATGTCTAACACAATGGAGCCAATGTGCCTACCAATCGGGCTATTCACACATAAATTGTATTTAACGGCTTCTTGTTAATATGCCTCTGTTATATAATGAAAAGCCAGGAATCATACGGCTCAAGCATCCCTGTTCCTCTACTGCCATCAAACTGAGCACTAATTGAGTCACTCAGGAATGTACATTTGACCTTGAAGTTTTAAATTTGGATTACCCCACCACATCACAAAAACAGATGTATAGTCCTCTGTAATTTCCTTTTTCTTAAAAGGAGAGAGGCAGTAATAGATCTTGCATTTTAATAGTTTAGAACCAATACCACTTTCACGAGAATCAAACAGAAAATCATGCTTCATTTCAATGAAAACTCAGTTTAGTGATTTTTGCAATGGTCTTTTGGCACAAAACAAATTTTCTGAAGACAAGAGACAATAAATCATCAACAAATTCATAAGTTTTCATTCAGAAAACTAGAAAAATTGATGAAGCAAAGCCTTAGCTCACAGAGATTCAATTTTTTAATTGTGTTTCACCAACCATAAGCCATTTACCTAATAAGCAATTCAGAAATCTGTCAGAGTAGAATTTGTAACTATATTGTATTACAGGAAAAATGTCAGTTAAGAACAACATGTGCAGCATACAATAGGCAGGTTTACTGATACACACCTTATTCCTACAGTATTTCAAAACAAGGCGAGTCCAAAGTAGAGAATACTTCCAGGTGATTTTCAAAACTTTATGCTTTATATTGACTATAGTGGAATATGCACCATGTAGCACATTAAATTCTTGGTTTGATTGTATCAACTGGTATTTTAGATGTTACACAGAAACAATTACTTCTGATGGCCAAAAGGACTATCGTGCAAATACGTCTAACAAAAATCTTCCTCTCAGCCAAGATTATTACAAAAAAGAAAGCCCTTTGCCAAGTCCTGTTCCATCTCTTGTCTCCCTTCCTGCAAAAAGAAAACAAATGCTCCCACTTCCTCTAGTAGCCTAAATAGCCTTTACAGCTGTAAGCTGTCCTAGTGTCACATCTCAGCTTAAATAAAGAAAATTCCAGCTCCACTGAACACATCACACATCTTACAAGTAGTATTGCTCTCCTTCCACTGAAGGATAAAAAAAAAATGCTAGCTCAACATAGATGTGGCTGATGGAGGGCAAACTATTAATTAGCAAGGCAGAGATTCTGAATTTCAGTAGATCCTAAATGATGTGTTTGATTCTTAATTACTGAGCAGACTTGCTAGTTCCCGAGTTCATGCTTGAGTATATCATAAGGGCCTTTCCATGTAAGTTCAGATTCAATCAAGCAGCAGAATTTTTCTTCAATGTGTTAGCTTACTTCCTTTTCTTCAAAGTCTTACGAGCATACATGACTAACAGTGCTATGCATACACAGATGGAAATAAACTGACTTTATCTTAGTATAACACCATTCAGAATTTGATAAGATTTATGCCAGTAGCAATGGTTTCTAATCTGAGTTTCTTTTAGAAGGATGACTCTCAGGAAAAACTCCAGAAATCTGTTGTCTGTATTTCAGTAAAGTTATATCTACCCACTTGAATCAATTAAACATTTACATGCACTTTATCTAAGTTTGCTTATGATACTGTGTATTTGCTAATTTATCTCCAATGCCACTCACACACTAAATATGAAATTTTAAAATAACTAATCATGCTTAAAACCTAATGGATTTGACCTGAATTTACTAACAGAAATTAAATATGTCTAAATTAAAATTTTTAATTATTGACTCAACTAATTTTCAATGTCTCATGAGAACACCAGCAAGTTCGTAAACTGTTGCACCATCTGCTGACTGAAAGATACTGCAACAGATATCAAGAAAATACTACGCAAGTCAAAGAACACATTTAACACCAAAATACATGTATATGTGATAGACTGGTTTCTCTAAGCTACAGTGCTGATGACCTTAATATTTTGGAATTCATTGCACTAATACCATAGACAATATACACATATAGGGCATAATTACTACATTATGTATGGCAAAAAGGATAGTGTTGCGGTTGGGGTGGTGGTGGTTTGGTTTTGTTTTAATAATTGACTGAGTTTCACAACAGCTAACTGCCCCTAAAGCTTTTTAAAAAAAAAAAAATGGATCTTTAAGATACAGCTGTCACACAACTCAGGCTTTCCAGCCAGAACAGCTGAAATGTCATCTTTCCACTGTATATAGGTCACACATTATAACAATGCTGAGATTTTCTTGACGACACTAAAAGCTATCAAACAGGGCTGCAGGATATCCCCTACTTATTTATGTATTTCAACAAAAAATATTGAAAACAAAATGGACTATTTGTCCATGGGGCTTGGAGATCCTCTTGTTCTTTTAAACTCTATAATTATTCATTGTAATCACCTCACGTTTTTCAAACAAATGTCGTCAAGACACTTTTCTCACTGAGAAGATAAATACTGCAAGCCCAAGCTGTCTACAGCCGTAACTACATATGAACATTTTCCCTTTCCAAATGATTGCTGAAAAGATGCAGTAGCACATGATGAATTAAAAAGGTACTATTTTCTATTTATAGAACATCAGCATAATTACAACACAAATAATGCACTTATTTCCAGCTATGTGTATACAAGAAAGAGACTAGTAAATTGTAAGGCAAGAAAAGAACTGCAAAAGTAGTAATTACAAAGACTGAAAGAATAACTTACGAAGAAAGAATGAAAGAAATAATATGCATAACTTTGGCTAAATAATTACTAGATGGACTCATGATTACTGATACAAGTATTTCAAGGATGCAAACATGATTGAATGGCAAGGGGACTCTGCTAGCATTAATGGGCTGAAGCAAAGCAGAAGAAAGTTTATCTGTGACACTTTCTACTATTCATTTCTAAGCAAACGAATTTTATGTCTTGATGGTGACTTTCCATAAAGATTATCAAATATGATAATTAAGCGTACTTTTTTCTTTTAAAACACTACCTTGCAGTACTACAAGTAGAACGTTGTGCCTCTAGGTTTGTTATGTATTTTAATTAAATGTTTTGGGGGGAAAACAATTTATTTAGTGTTTTCAATAAGAAAATGAAGACAGAATTATTATTATTATTATTATTGTTGAAAAAAGTAGTGTGAAGGATATTGACTTGTAACTTTCTGATTCATAACACATGCCTCAGTAAAGTGAAAAGGAAAAGCTTTTTAAGCACTTGACAAGGGCATACACCCTTTCTAAAGTAGATTGAAATCCTGTGTACATGACTGCACACACCACTATAGAAATGGTTAACAAGGCTAAGCAAAACAAATCATGTATCATCAAACATCAGCTAATACTTCAATGGTTTGGTGAATATTTAAATGAGAACAATTCATTGATCCCATGACATGGAATCACCACCAAGAACCAGACAGGTATCTCCAAATGCATTTTTCCTCTCTGAACGATATGGATTAAATCCTGTTCTTCATAGTTGGAAAAAGTTAAGATCACCTAAGCCACACAACACAAAAAAAATGGCAGAACTTACAGACAAGGCGCTCTGGATAGCAAAACTATTACATTTAAAAAGTACCTAAACAAATTAATGCAAAAAAGTGCCATCAGGACCTGTTAAGCAAGAAGAAATTAATCATAGAACTTTCTGATTCAGATATGAATTTACATCAGTCTATAAAACCAAATCAATAAGCATAGGGAGTTGGGTAGGGATTTGTCTTACATTATTCAGACATTATTCAAATGCAATACACGTGGTTACCTAACTTGAGAACTCATGGTGGCCAGAAACTTCTGGAAAAGCTTAAAAGATGCTCCAGCTTACACATATTACTCCTCTTTCCCCTTGCTCTCCTCTTTTAGGTGCTCTCATGTAGCCTAACTACCCTAGTTAAAGTTTTTTTTCTTTTAAGTCCATTGAAAATCTTTGCAGGATAACATTATATATGTTAGTGAAGCCTAGCCTATATCCTCAGCATGAAACGTGGAATTGTTCCATCATACTATTGTGATGAAAAAAAATAAAATTTGATTTCTTGCAGGACAGGGTTCACAGTTCCACTAGTTAAGTGAGCATTAAGCAGAAAAAGCTTAAGGAACAGCTTTCTCCTTTTAAAAGTTCATTGGAGTACCCCTAAATGAAATGAATACCAAAATTAAGACTGAAGAAGCCCTCACTGATCTGAGTAACAGCTTCTGCTTATTGACCACTCCACAAAATCTAGTTATACCTAAATTAAATTCACAAGTATAATGGTCCTGTTCCCCCTCAAGGCTGATACAGCACTGAAGAAATCTTAAAGGTGCCAGTGTTCATGTCAAGCTGGTTTGGAAAAAGAAAATAAAACAGATTATCTCCGCTGTATAATTTTATGCCAGATCAACAATTCATTTATGGCAAGGGTTGCAAATTTTTTTCAGCTGCCACTTGAGAGAAAAGACAGCGTCTAGCACCTCACAGGATCCAGATCCCCTGAGAACCTGTGGAAGACAGGAAAAGTTTCTAAATTCTAGTTTATTTAGAAATAAGTGTTCAGTAAACCTAATCTTTCTTTTTTTTCAAGAAAGGAGAGAAGAGAGGAATCATTGAATTTTAGACTGCTTCACTTTATTGATTTTCTAGTAATCAGAATTATAAAACTACCTATGAGCACTTGAATGATGACATGGATCAAGGTTATTTCAATTCATAAGTCAATCGTATCTTGTGGGTGAGAAGGGAAGTACTAATTTCATATTTTTACTTCAGAAATGCTTACCACACAATCACACATGTACATTTTCATAATCAAGACAGAGAAATACAGTATAGGTCTCAGAGAAGGAAGCAACAGAACATAATTCTAGGGCAAGTCATACTTTTTTTTTTTTTTTTTACACTTTCAGCAAGAATAACAACCTGCACAAATGCAAAATATTGAAAAACTGGCTGTGCATCCATTCTTTAAAAAATCCCCAAATCTCAGAATCACAATGGATCGTATGTTGACCATCCCTCAGCTGTATCAGACAAGACAGACACCATATTAGGTTATATCAATAGTATTTTTTATAGAAAACAAGCTAAGCTTTCTATCATATTCATTAGTGGTAAAGCCTACAATACAGCCTACACAACCCAACTTTGAGTACTCCATGAAGGTTGCAGGTTAATCGGAATCACTGAATGCATCAGGTTGAATCACAAGTCTGGAAGACACCATCTAAACTAACAAACTCCAGAAAGTTATTTAGGATTAAAGAGGTATCAGACCAAGCAAAGCCCGAGTACCGACATTTAAACACGTAAGAGGCAGCTATAAAGATGAAGGTAATAAAATATTCCCCTTATTTCATACATTCATGAAGCAAATAATAGTGGGCTTAAATGGCAGAGGTAGAAATTTTGGTATATAAAATCATGGCATCATAGGATGATTTAGATTTGTATGTTATCCTGGAAATCATCTGGAGATAACTTTAAAGTTATATATTAGGAAAGAAAATCTGTTTCATGTTATGGCTATAAGAAAAGACTGCTTCCAACTCTTGGTATCTCTACTATTTGAAACCAAGAACAGATTATGTGGGAAGAGCCTAAGAATTTTTGCTATGTTTGGGAAAAGTAATGAACTCCTTGAGGTCCTATTCTACAATTTGTGACCTTGATTCTTCAGTACACACATGAAAAACACATTTGTCTCAATGATATTTAAAGAATATCATTGCAAAGCAGCTTTTTGCAACGTTCAGTAAGAAATAACATGTAGTGAGATTCATACATCCCTGGCACCAGTCATGAAAAACAAACTGCATTGTTTGCCAAACATCAACTTATAAGAAATCATTGAGTTGTTTCTCTCAAGAAAAAAACCCACAAATTATTAAATGTTATTATATGAAATAATAATAAATATGCATTACTACTCTACAAACATTTTGCACAACAGCTGTGAGTTGTTCACTAATTCCTGGTTTAAGTCATAATGACATCATTTTGAGGAGGTGAATGTCGCTGTAATTATTATTACAAGCGAAGATTAATCAAGTAGCCAATGAAGTAAACAACTGCATTATCAGCACTGGTATCACAGGATCTTGAAAGCCACAAAAATTTTCATTAAAAGAAGAATTTATATTTCTATACAAGTAGGAATCTTCCTTTTTTTGGTGGGAAAGTACAACCGGTTGAAACAATAAAGGATTGTCACATATCTTGAGGAATACTTTTTCCACACATGTTTCAATGCAAGCTCTGACAACAGACCAAGAATTACATTTTTTTTTGAAGATGGAAACATGAAAAATGAAGAATTTGGGTTTTTCACCTTACTGAGATCTTTCACATAAAAATAAACTATACATTTTGTGCAAGGCGATGTCCAGCTCTAAATTGCATAGTTGTGAAGTAAAATCTATTATTATTTTCATTTTGTTTATCGCTGTACTAGAACATGGCTAATTCTTCTAAATGAAAATATTCACTACCAGAATTTTTACACACACACAAAAACAGAATTGTGCCTGTGATGATTTACAAGCAGTGCATGTGTTTAACATGATTTTTAAATTCTCTTTAAGCTTTCCCTTTTCTTCCCTATTTTTTTCCTTGACTTCTCACTTGTATTTGACTGGTAAGGAGATTTCATAAAGGAATTGTACCTGTACCAATGATCCTGGTCAGAGACCCTTGAATTTTTTATATTTCTATTTGATAATTTCAGGACAAATAAAACCTCACTAACTGCTACAGGATAGTTCCTGTGATGAGATAGTGACTGCTACGTTATAATGCCAGAGTATATGCACATCCTGGTGCAGGAAGATAAAAGCTTTAGGACATCCTGCTGATAGAGTCTAATACTCAAGGAGAAGAAATTAAATGCAACTGAGATATAGCAGTCTTGCTGAAATGAATGCTGGATCTGGTGCTCACATAATTTTGCATATAGTTAAAGGCTAAACTAGATTTGGAAGTCAGAGAATCACGTTCCTTAAGATTATGGGCATCTAAATGATGCTAAAGGTAAAGTTAGGATAATTTTCACCTCTTTCCAAAAGCTTCAGAAGTCCAATTCCAGTCCCAGCTGCATTACGGTGATGACATTAAAGCCTTTATTGCCTTTATTATCAATAAGTGATGATTTCTCACATGAGGTGGAGTTACAGTAGCTTGCTCAACATTTGAGTCTATATACACGTGCAAATTATGGTTAAACATAAACAAGACCCCAGTCCTACAATTTCTTATAGGTAACCCTATACTAACCATAGAACATGTATTTTCATAAGGATACACAAACAAGTTCTTTAGTTTTGTTTTGCAACCACAGAAATTTGAAAAGAAAATGAATAAACTCCAGTTATTCCAAATAAATCCAGAAAAAAAACTAACAGCAAAATTTCTGTTCTTAAAATGCAAACTATGCAGTCATCTATATTTGCTCCTTTCTCCCTAGATTTCCTCTATCACTGTTCCATTCCAAATCTGGCTGATACAGACTTCTGTATATCTTCCACTGTACTTCTGAACAGGATTTGGACCTCTACTTTATGCTGGAGGAATGGGGATATTAGAGAGAAAAGATACGCAGTTCCCTAAACATTGGTTCTTCAGAACTACCTGGTCCCAGGAACTGATTTTCAAATTTTACATGGTCTTTCCTACTTCTACCTGATCACAAATGGTTTTTTTCTGCTCTTGCAAAACACAAAGGATTTCATAGCCGTAAAGTTAAATTTTTTACTTCCCTTACTCATATACCAGTATTTTGACAGCTATTATAGGAATATTCATTAATAACACACATAATAGGAAAACTAATTAATATAATGCAATAAAGGGCATGAAATTAATCTTTTATACAACATAAATGAAAAGCATACATAAACTTTGATCTTCTGCCATGAGTGTTCTGCAGGAATCGATTTGATTTTTATTTGTTATCAAAAACAATGTGTTTACATGTCACACACATTTTAGGCAGGAAACTTCCAATAAATCTTTCATTTAAAACACATCTGTAACTATGCATGGTAATCTTATATATACAAGACTACTTTCATCAACTCTAATTGTTCACTGATAGCACATCTGATTATTTGCCCCAAGGCAACATCATAAATCCTAAGTTGTTTTTTTCACAGTTGTAATTACCATGTTTTCATTAATCTGATTCTGTTAGCTCACTCTTTGCTTAGTGATCTTAGTGTCAATCAATTATTCTGCCAGTGTATGTATCAAATCAATTAGAATGGATCTGGGAAACTGGAGATGTAATATATTCGTTCTGAGGAATTGTTCCAACAATCTGAGTCATAAAAACTGTTTCTTAAACATAAGTGACAATATGACCCCTGTGTTTCCAAGGGCTGTAATTTGTTCATCTGGACAACATTCTGCATTTCTCTGTCCATTCGTTAAAAAAACTGTAAGCACACCTGTTAAAAATATTGGTAAAAAACCCAGTATTTTCTTTTACATTTTGGACATGCCAGAAAGGGCAAGCGAGAAGCTGCTTTGGAGCAACTCCACACTTGATGGTGTTTCTTAGCAACAACTTCTCAGAAGAAGTTTGCAAGGAACTCGAAATAGGATTCAGGCAGTACTTTGTAGTTCAGTAATTCAGTTCCTTGCCCCTAATTAAAATCATCCTGAGTCTGTTTTGTTTATGAATAGCATATTTAAACCAAAGAGACTAGGCACCAAAGATAAATTTATATAGTTAATAAACACATGCTAAATTGCTACTGCGATTTTGATTATGTTAAACAATCTCAGCAAAAATATGAACAAGTTCTGCACTCTGTACTCGAAGCAATTTTAAACAACATTGACTGTCATAAAAAAACGACAAAATCTGTACTGCACACAGGAGTGGAAACTAAGTTGTAGTTGTCATACGATAAGGGAACTCTAACTTACTTTAAAGAATGCCTATATATATATATTGTTAAAATGTTTTAGTAGCATTATAAAAACTGATGATTATTAATCCCAAGGCTGACAATATGAAGCATGGTTAAACAATTTTTTATATAACCTTTGTTTACAGTATTTAGTTGAGGCACAAAAAAAAAAGAAAAGAAGCTTTTTCAGTTGTTGGCTTTTATTACAATAATTTACCCATGGTGCCAACTTTAATACAGAGAATACAAAGTACACCATCTGGCTATAAAATAGATCCTACATGGTACTCACTTAACCAACTTCATTACAGTTAATCTACATAATGAACATCACAGAAATCAAAGCAGGCACATTTTAAAAAGGAGCTTGCTAAATGTATCTACTATTACTGCACAGATTACATACTCATAGTACTCGCAGAGCACTGTTGATATAAAGCAGAATAATATGAATCAATACTAAAGATGAATATTTAAACAGCATCACTATTTTGTTCATGTCATCAAATTTAACTCAAGAAATATATTTTTCATTGCATAATTGCTTCATCCTGATAGTATTGATTAGAAATTATATGGAATGATTTCTGTGTTCTTCAGTAAAAGGACATTAATTAGGTGTTTGAGAGGCAAGACCTATAATGTAGATTGCAAAAATTTTGGGGAAATACCTCTGTTCATAGTAACTTTCTGGATCATGACCAGAACCATCAGGCACTCCTACTTCTCCAGTAACTAAGAGATGCACTCCTAAAAACTGTATGACCTCAGGGTATTTCAGAAGCCTCTGGGCTAGCTAAAGGGCTGCTCCAGTCTAGTAAATCCCTTGAATAATGCCAGCAAAACAAGTGGCTGATACACTTCCAATTGGGAAAGCATCATGGAACAGCTGTTCATTTGGGCAGGCTGCAGATTAAGACATCTCAGAGCATCTTACCATCTCCTACAGTCATTCAAATGTCTATGTGTTTTGGTGACTTAAAAAGATTTAAAGATTTCCTCTCCAAGTGAATATAGACTCAATAGAAATTGAGTGCCTTCTTGCCAACATAAGATTTTGCTTGGTGCTTTTATTATTGCACATTAAGATCTGTTCCATATAGAGATGATCTGACTATAAAAATATATTAATCTATAGAAAACACTCAAGTTCAATTCCTGAAGGCCAAGTATTTAGTGGGTTGCAAGACTCCAAACACTTCAGAGACACCCCAGCACAGAAGTGGAAAGCTGAGAGCCTTTCAGCTGGCTGCTCATCCCTGCCAAGAGGATGTCTACCTCAGCCATGGCTTTCATTGTGTCCAGTCCCATCGGGAGAGGACTCAAATGCAAAGAAGATCAAAAAGCAATGGTCACTGGCTTTCAGGATCAATTTAATTTCAAAGTTATGTAACTCAGGAGGGTAAAATTTAGAAAATTTCGTATCACAGTGAGGTGTGGAAATTTAGAGGGCTTTTTTTTTTTTTCATTTTCCAGTGGAAAGCAAACTCCAACTTTCGATTAGCTCAAAAGTTACTTCCCATTTTAAGGACAACAGTGTATTTCCTAAACTGTATGAGTTTGTCAAAAGACAATAACTAAGAAAGTGCCTTAGCTGCAGTTTCCTCTCCAATGGCACTAGTCTTCATTATTCTTTAAATCTTAAATTTGCCAAGCCAATTCTCATACTTGTTTCTCATGTTTGATAAATGGATACACCACTTTTGCCAAACTTATTTATATGATCAACAATTTAATTGCAACATAGTAAATATTAAGATGTCAGCCTCCTAATACTATTATTTTAAAAAGAAAATGCATCTCAAATTGTCTGAAATACAATTTCCATGTTAAAAAGTGAACATTTATAACTGTTATTTATATTTCTACATTAACAAACATCCCTCTTTACATTCCTGACTTCAACACAGGCCATAAGTACATTTATAATTACAGCTTCCATTCATGCAAATGACAGTTATGCCTCGGTATTTATCAATGGAAATGCTAGAGAATTCTAAGTGGAGCATGACACATCCAAAATCATTAAAAATCCTCTCTATCAACAGTCAACATACAGTAACACATTGAACAGAGTTAAATGTTTGTCTTTGGAGATTTTGTGCATTAGCTTAAAAAGTGATTGATAATACAGAATTAGTGATCTATTTGTCTGTGGTCTGCTGTCATCTGTTTATCTGAGATGCATTACTGGAAATAATCTCCCTGTGAAATAAACATCCCAATATCAAAACAAGCTTAATTAGAAACTCAATCCAAGCAAATAATTTACCAAATAAAAAAAAAGAAAAAATGGACAAATTTCTTTAGTTTTGACCAAAAAAAGCCCTACCAGTTTGCTTTCTACAGAGATAAACATTTCTATGTCACACTACACAGGCTATGTCTGTTAACCTAACACACATTCTTCCTCAGAAACATTAGCACAAAAAAGACATATATTGACACTCACTGCCCTTAAAACAATGGATTAAGCCACAGCGAGACATGTCAAAATCCCAAGATAAAAGAAAATAAAAATCAAAGCTCAAATGGGGCTATCACATTGTTTCAAATAGCTGAATCTGCCTTGCATTAGGCTGTTTCCTGAAAGGTTCAATCCAAGAAATTCTTTAAACTCTGCCTATAAAATAATTGTTACCAAGCATTCAATGTTTAAAGCTACAGTATAGCCCTGAGTGAGACAGCTTACCAAAGGTTGAAATTCTGTTTAAGAGTTCTCTCTGAATTCGCCAGTTCCCAGTTCTTACTCACCAGTTCTTTATCTACAAAACACATATGAAAGTTTAGGTGGCTCAGCAAGTGGCAAGGCAGAAGTCCTCACGGGGTCACACAGATCTACTTGCTAACCCAGTCAGAAGTGTTATGGCTTACATATGTGCTTTTACAGTAGTTGGTACAGTGATTAAACAACAATGAACTTTTAAAGTATAATAATGACTTCATAAAGTCCTTTGCTTCTTTTAATCTGTTCTGCCACAGTTCCCCTCCTGCCCAGTCTGATACCTCCTCCAGTGGCTCTTTGGAGGTTTCTCTGTGCAGTTCATCAGGGTTGTATCCTCAGTCATGTTTATGATTATTTTGGGGTAATCTCACATATAAATACAGTACTGTATGAATGAGATTTCAGATTCCACTTGAAATCTCTTTTTCTGTGAATCTATAAGGTCATGCGGGTTAAGGCTGACATACCCAAACCAGCTTTAACAGAACTCCTTTAGGTAGCAGTTCAGTTATGATGATGTGGCACAAGTTGGCCAACAAAATAATCTCAAGTTTCACAGCATTTTTTCACAATCATACATGACACTTCACTTGCTCCATTATTACTGCCATCCCTCATAAATAATGCAGAGGTATGTCTAAATACGCTACAATCACATCTTCAATGATATTCAAATATATCCTGGAACACTTGTTGTCTTTGACTTTAAGCTCTTTATAACAGTGGGTTCTTGATGCATGCTTAGGTCTCTTGGTGTTATGATGAGTGAAATCATGAGGCATAAAACAAAATAACTAGAAATGTCAATTTAACCTAATTCTGTTTGTTCCATTCCTACATTTAAATTATTTTCAGCATCATAACTTCTTACTGTAATTTTATAATCTATAGATGTTGCACACTGTCAAGGTGTGGCACCAAAATTTTAAGATATAACTAGAATGATAAATATTTTTTATTTCTTTAACAATTTCAAGTGATTAATGGGCTTCCTAAGGTGGAGCAGGAAGGGTGGTGGAGGAAAGCTTCTGGGTTCCCCCCCTCCTCTCCCAGATACTGTATAAGAGACGGCTGAGAAGTCCAAAATGCCTCTAACAAACATACATGAGCATAGCATTAAATGAAAGGCAGAATAACCTCTCTGTGGAGAAAAGAAAGTTAACATAGGCCTTTCACATTATACTGCAGAAAATGCAGAGTACATAAATATCTCAAAAACAAAGATATGCATGCTAGTTTTAATAATGCAGATAAAGACTAGCTCAACTGATCATCTATACCGAAATAGAAAAAAACCCTTGGAATAACTAATTGGTTCTGCATCCATAATTCTAAAAATCCTCATTTCAAAGTTAAAAAGAAAAAAATAATTTAATCAAAATTCTAAGTTCAAAGCACTTGAATTCTTCTACTATATTAGGAATTACTAGCTTTTACTTGTACAGCAATACAGCAATAACACATAGGTATGAGAAACTAAAACCTGTAGTTACATATTAGACTTTGTGTATCTTTCAATAAAGAGATATTTAGAATAACATAACACTGCTTAACATCATCATCATCGTATACAGCCACATTTACAGGCTAGCAGTACCTTTTTACCATGCTCTGATTTTAGAGTTGCTTTCAATTGTTCCTTCCTTAATTAGAGTTCCTTCCTTAATTAGAGTTAAAATATTAATTTACGCAATCTGAGCCATGGAAGGACTTCAACTAAACTAATTAGCATAACCTCAGATGTCATCCATATTCATTTTGCAGACTGTGGCAATGCTTCATGGCAGAACTAGAACCAATGAAGCCTTAAGCTGTTTTAGTGCTACACTTCATAAACCTGTGAATTCAGCAAATCTTACCATTGACACCTACAGCAAGAGCTGTGTATTCTGTTCAGTAACTGTCGTAAACTTCATCAAAGCCATCAAAGGATTTGTGCGCTTAATCACAGCAAAGATTAGAAATAACATCGCCAGTGTCCATGCTCAGTCCTTTCTCAGCTGCAGGCTCCCCTTGGCCGGTGGAAGTGGAGCGGTTATGTCCTTGAGGAGGTGAAACGCATGGGTCGAGAGAGTGCACGGCAGCATGCCCAGCCAGTGCAACTGTCCAAAGAGCACAGCTTTGTATCTTCTGTCACAGCACATACTACAAGAATTACCATGAAGTGGCAGAGTCAAAGGTCCAGAGCCCCATGCCCTGTGCAAAAACTTGTGTAACATCACCCGCTTACATTCCTTATGAAGTGACTCTGTCATAGTCGTGCTGGATAACGGGAGGTAGGTAGTTGCCAAAATATCAGTGGTCCCTTTCAGCAAATTAGTTTTATTACCAATCTCATCCAGTCTTGTGACCAGCAAATATGGGGCAATTAAGCACTACTACAGACAAGTGGGATTGTGTGAAAACAAATGGGGAAGAAGTTATTACAGTCCTGATGCTAGATGCATCTTCCTGAGTGGTGCTAGAAAACAGTTCAAGTTCTCCTGTGAAGTACTGTATCCTCATTAAATAAAAACCATGAGATACAAGTTTAATATTCCTTATTATTAATAACATATAAATATTCTGACGGGCAAATAATGGGCTGCAATCCTACTCCTAATCCCTTTGGCTTCAAAGACACTAGATTGGAAACAAATAACCTATAGTACTTCTTGAGATCAGAGTATTTCCTCCTAGTTGCCTCCCATGCACTTATCTCCAGTCATCCACAGACATGCGTTTGTTAACAGTATCCACTGGCTGCAAACCTTATACAATATTTATGCCTTTTAAAAATTACAGTCACATTGCTTTTTCATTACAATACTTCACACACAACTTCTTCAAATATTAACTTTGCAAGAATCTCAGGAAAACACAGCCTGGCTTCATTAATGTTTATAGGGTCATTCAAAGTGAGAATATCCTTTACAAAAAATTCAAATACACATAAGTGGTCACTGAGATACACGGTATATTGTTATTTTAATCCTGTCACATATGAAAGGACACAAATTCCTGTTAAATACATTCACCCACTCCTGTATATACATAGTCCAAACACCACTACAGAAACCAACAATTTTTCCAGGAGCCCCCAAGCCCTAATCCTGCTTCTATACCTTTCTAGATATTAGTGCTACAAAACTTGAACATAATTAACAAGCAAGAAAACCTTTCCACTGGACACAGATGCCTGTGGCTTCCAGGACACGTAGCACAAACTTCAGTCCTCCTCTTGGTGATTTTTAATTGGAATTTTAATAAAAGCTCTACCTCACTGGAGTAAACTGCCTTTAGCACAGCTTTGACTCTTTTCATCAAATTCCTTGGTGATCATTCTTGGGACTGACTGGAATACAGAAAGTTATTTTAGCAATATTTATATTTTCTCTGATTTATAATTAAAACTTTTAAAGTAAAAAGACCAAAAAATTGTAACATCCTTGCATATGTTATATTGGATAGCTCAGGCTCCGGGGTCTGATCAGGTTTTTATAATATTTCCATTCCAGCAGCATCCAGAAACACAAATAACAGGATTTCTCAGATAAATGTCAAACAGGCTCACTGTGCACCATTCTTCAATACACATTTTGCTCTTAACGTGGAGCTGCAGATTCCAACAGAATTTCAGTGCAGTATCTTTAAATAAAAACTTGTCCCTTATCTCATAAATGATCGTAATAAAAACAGGTTGCAACAAATTCAAATAACTAAACTTCACTTTCCTTTTAAAGGCTCCTCATCTGTTTACTAATTTAACTTCATTTTTAAAATGACATGTAGTAGCCACTACATTAATATTTTAAAGTGCACGCTTTGTATTTCCTGTCTCAACCTGAATCCAAGAAGCAGGGAAAAAAGAAAAATTACTTGTTCTGTAAGTTTTAAAGTATGCACATAGATTTCTTACATCATGCAAATCAGATTATAGACATGAAATTATTTCATTAAAGTTATTTTCTGAAAAGATTCTTAAAAATTGCAAGTAGATACACAAATATTTGTCATTGGTTTGCATTCAACAAGTACTTGGGTCAAACATCATTTCATATCTCTGCAAATTAAAACCTCTCAG
Source organism: Mesitornis unicolor (assembly GCF_000695765.1). Classification (NCBI taxonomy): domain Eukaryota; kingdom Metazoa; phylum Chordata; class Aves; order Mesitornithiformes; family Mesitornithidae; genus Mesitornis; species Mesitornis unicolor. The sequence continues at coordinate 96,654 of NW_010180657.1, read as the reverse complement.
TAAACAGATGGCTAATATCCTTCAACCGCAAGAGACAGAATTTATTAGATCCCTTTCTTCAATGGCACAGTATACAAGGTAATTGATGCAGTAATGGAAAACATTATTAATGCTATTGCCTCTGCTAATTCTAAATCTACCATGCAGTCTTTTAAATCCACTGTGGCAGTTTCTGTTACTCCCCCCTACTCCTGTTGCTGTGCTTCATATTTCTGCATCAGAAACTTCCCTAAAAAAAAAAATTCTGACACAGTTATTTCGAAGAATATAGACCTGCAAATTCTGAAGTACATAAAAGTTTTTGAAAACTAAGAAGGAAGCTAGAAGTATAACTCCAAGTAATTTATCCATGGTCTACTGGTTACATAAGTTTATGACTTAGTGAAAGTTATTTTTATATCTAACATTTTTACCATATAATTAAGATACATATCTAACAAGTCCTTTTGAAAGGTCAGCTCAAAATCTGTTTTTAAATGAAGGTAAACATTTAAAAGACTTTGCATCAGGCTAATATTAATTTACCAGTGCCACTTCGCTAGCATAACTTTTTTTACCCAGTTGCTTTTTAAAAAAAAAAAAAGAAATAAAAGGCTAGTATAAACACAATTTTACTAAATTTTTCTATTTCTGATTATCTAAATCTAATTTTCAAGAATTCCATTAAATCCACACAATTCATCAGTGTGTGATGTTTTGCAGCAGGAGGGTAGGCACGACTCAGGGAACACAGACGTGCCATGCCCCTTCTGCAGCATCAGCAGCCAGCTGTGCTCTTACCAGTTCCGCAGTAATTTTCCTTTCCTATTTTGTAAGGAGAGATGAACCAGGAGACATGATACGTAGTTTAAATGAGGTGTTGAGCAACTCGTAGGAGGGAAGCAACTCCAAAAGAACGTTGTCTATTTGGTTTTCAGGATGGCAACTGTAAAACTGGTCTCAGCAGTAACGAAGGGCTGAGGCACCCCACAGAGTAGTCAAACATGTCTCAGCTTCATCACTTAGACATCATTGCAGCAAGGGAGGTTAAAAATAGCACACCAAACCAAAAATAACACACACAGGAAGACTTGTTTTATAAAAAACTATGTTCAGAACTGATGAGAAAGAACTTCAGGACATTGCGACTTCAATACTTACTTGAACTGTCTCAAATGACAGAATAATAAGTTAACTAAAACTGCCTTCAGTGCCCCTCCACTTTCTCTTTGTGCCAGACAAATGGACACCTAAACCAGCAACACCTCTGGCACACTGTGCTGACTTTGGCATCTCAGTGTTACACTTCTGAGATTTAGCCAGTTCAGGCTTGACAAGTTGGGCATCTGTTGATCTTATTCTTTGATCTGATTTCCAGTCCCCTCTCAGAGGTCCCTCCTCTATCCTCTCTATGAAATAGAAATATTACAAATAAGAAGTGACTCATCAAGTATTTCTTTGGTAGATGCTCACATACAAATGGTTCAGTTCTTCACTACTACTCTGAAAATTAATAATCTTCCCTAAGAACTAACTGGCACTTTGAGAGCAATAGAAGAATGAAGAATAGAAAGATTTCCAGAACCAATAGCTGATTAACCGTTTTAAATAATACTTTATTTGTAGTTTGAATTTTTGAATATTTCTTGCTCTTAATTCACAAAATTGTCCTTCCATTTTTAAAACCCAGTGTTTATGGATAAAAGGTCAAGTTTGAATCACATTGCTTCAATCAAGATTTGCTCTGGAGTAAATGAGTAAATGCCTTTTTTATTTTCTTTAAAGAAAAGACTGTGACTTTGCAATATTAGTATTGTAACTCAACTTTATGCATCTGAACAGTTGCTGATTATCATATTTACTCAGTACTATAAATAAAAATTCTGTAAGTGAGAACTCTTGTTCAAAATTAAGAACAAGCAAAGGAAACAGTTTTCATGATCATTAAAGATGCGTGCATTATTATTGTGGGAAATATTTTAATTAAATGCCATTAAATAATTGTGGGGGTTTTTTTTCCCTTAGTTTGCTTTAATGTATCACATCCTTTATACCTTGTTTAACTGGCTCTCATAATAGCAGAGGTGCTTGCTCTTGACTTAAATTCTAACGGGGTTGCTTTTACATTAACTCTTACATTACCTTCACAACATCATCACTACAAACTGTCATGCTGTCCACCCTATCCTCACCATTCACTTAACTTGAGTGGGTGCTACAAGGTAACCATGACCACTCATTTCAGAGTGAAATGAACAGGCTAAACTATGAGAATGCTTAATGTCTTTACAACCTTTCCAGTTTCCAGTCATGTAAGCAGAGGAGTTTTCTTGCAGTCACAAACAGATCCTGCAACACTACACCTACATCACACTTAACCTGGGGGTGTGCATTTAAATGTCCTTGCAAAACACTTGGATGACTACTGTCAGAAAACAATAATGAGAATCATTATTAGTTACATAAAGAGCCCATCTAACCTAAGGGACAGAAGGTGAAGTATTTAAGCATGTTTAAATACTCCATCATAAGCAACTAGAAACAATAATTTACATTCATATCTTTAATTATGTTAAAATATAAAACAAAAAAGTAGAACACCTATTACATGCAAGAAAGAAGTCTCAAAACTAACGCTACAGGACTAACGTTTCTAATCAACTCTTTGACCTATGAATCAAGGCACGTTTCTGATCACTGGCGACAACAGATCAGCAGATTTAAAGATTCATTAGTGCAGGTCACTAATGCCTGCATTACACAGAAAACTCATGTCTTTGACATGCTAGCAAGCATGGTTTCAAATGGAAATAGAATTTCCATTGCAGAGAAATTCTGGATAAAAGGTGACGGAAAACAAACAAAACAAAATAAACCCCAAGCTATTGTACCACATTCTGTTTCAGCTATATCCATGAAATTCTACCAAATCATTTGGAAGCTGCTCATGTTATTTGGAATAACAAAAAGCACAGCTTCATTTCAAAGCCAGTATCGACCATTTTCCACAGGTCAGCACATTTAATGGTCTCAAAGCTGGAAAAAGTTTGAGTAGAATGTAATTTCTTTCCATGTTTGTTGGTTGGTTTTTTTTAGACAAAATCAAGGAATCCATCCCACAATACTCCCACCTCCATTTACTTTCTCACGTGGGATTCTGGATCAGCCTGTGAAGTCAGAATGGGAGAAATGCTCTTTGTGGAGAAGAGAACAGAAGGCAGGCAGGATGGGGACTGCAAAGCAAGTTCCTCTGCTGGCAAAAATGCTCTGTCTTCCAGATGGTGGGAGAAGGGAGCTGATTACATTCCTGTGGGAAGAACTGCGTAGCCAAATATTTGACAGGTGCTTCAAGTCTTCTGCTCTGTGCAACTGTCCTGCCCTCTTCTACTCCCTGTTGTTTAACACAGAAGCTCCATTTTCAGGACAAATTGACTGTTTAGAGATTGGAAGAAAATGCTCCCACTGAGGCCAAGACTGGCAGACACTTAGAGGAGTATAACTTAAGCATATTTAGGTGAATAGGTGTAGGACTCAGAAATCAAAGTAAATAATCTGAGGGAAAGTTTAGTTTATCACTTGGTGAACATCCAAGAATGCTCAAAGACAGGAAGTGAACTCAAGGTAGCACTGAAGACACCAGTTTTCATGTATGGACATTAAGCTTGCAACAAGTTCTTTCTTTTCCCCTAAACGTTTGAACTGCAAATAGCACTAGGTAGATGGAAAAGGACTACGCATTAGAGGTTTACTGTATTAGGGCTATACAGAACCACTCCACAACTCCTACACTAGCACCACTTGAAAATTGCCAAGTACAATAACAAAGCTGCAGTGTGACACTTCAAAAATCATCCCTTTAATCACATGCTACTCAAGATCATACAAAATCATAATAAACAGACTGACCATTTTAGAGTGCCCACCACTACTCTGAAGCATGTCATTTACTGCAGAGATGCAGGAAAAACAAGTTGCTTTTAGCAGGGCATTTCTAATCAAGGCAACCTGCAAATACAGTCAAATCCACTCTTTTCCTGCCAAAAAAGGAACCACCTCCATCAAGCTCAGATGGATGAGCCTTTGTAAGCAAACATGAAGCTTCCATAATGCCCTTGAGAATTTAACAAATTTTTCATAATGATGTGTGTGAAAACTTCAACTTCTTTATTCTGTATGCCTGAGAGAAATAAAATGCCTGTGCTATCATATGATCCTATCAGTTTTTAATGTACAAACGCGAATAAACAGCCCTAAGAATGCAGAGTAGCAAATTTTCAAAGACTTCGCATACAGGAACACATGCAGGACTCATCCATGCACTGACCTTGGAAATAAGAGGCCTGAGATGAGGAGGGAGTGGCTCAGTTTTTAACACTGAGCACACAGACTGAACTTACACTTTCTCATTTCCTTAGTTGTGCCTCATTAGCTGCATTTCTTATAATTTCATTTTAAAAAGAAAGCATTATGCTCATTGCCAATGATACATATTTGATAGGCTTTTTATGCTGGTGGCTACATAATGAGTAAATACTTTTAGTAGCTATTTAATTTGAAATGTAAGGTAAGTAAAAAACATTTTTCCTTTGACACTAACATGTTTCTTAGACATATCAAAGCACTCTCAGCTATATAATAGAAAAAGCTTTGTCTTAATCTGTAATGATATTTCAGAAATTACTTTTACAGTACAGTAATTCTAGAAATGATGAGAAATGAAGACTAGCAGTGACAACTAAGTTTAGAGTTAAGCCAAGGTTCCTCCAGGGAGAGCACAGCTACCAGCATAAAAATATTCTTCTGCCAAGAGAATCAAGGTTTCTTGAAATAGGTTGTGCTCCTCCAATTTAAAGTATTTTCACTTTAAGAGCAGAAGGAAACCTAAATACACCCCAGAATGGACAAAATGGATATGAAGTGCCTATAAGGAAGATAAAAGAGCAACCTGGAATATAGAAAAGTTGCTTATCCGAGGTATGTTATTGCCCTGGCAAGAAGATGACAACCATAGTAGGTACAACTGGAATATCCAAAATACACACAGAAGTGGTACACTATGAACGTCACAGAAAGATTTATGAAAAGCTCAAGAGAGTAGAACAACTTATGAGATATCTCCTTAATGTAATCCTCAGCATGATCATAACTATTACACTGTCTGTTCAAAGTCCTGACTCTCATTGCAGGTGTATAAACTATAAACATTTATACCAGTGCAATCTGAACAGAAGTCGATCAGCAAGACCCTCAGAGCCAGGAGACTCTTGCAAAAAAAGAAATGAAAAGAAAAAAAATAATCAGGCTTGTAGAGCTGAGAAAAAAAAAAAGATTACTTTATTTCTCCTTTCAGATACTTGGAGGCAATTTTATTCTCTCTCTTTGCACATAAAGAAATACACAAAATAGGCCTAGACTTACCCTTCCTCAGCAAATTATCCCAGTAATTCCAATGGGGAAACCTACCAGTAGGAGCAAACAACATGAGGCATAGCTGAACCCTACTGAAAGTCCAGAAAATAACAAAGAATCGGACTTTCTTTATTGAAAGATTCATAACATATCAAAGACCCAAAGTTCAGCACCATTGTGTTTATTTGAGCAATACTAGGCAAGAATCTGCATCCAAAGCTCAAGTGTAGTTTGACTGCCACATGGTTAGATTTAAACTAAACGTGGATCTACAGAAGATTATAGAGTCCAAATTCAACTAAACCTCTTTAATAACTCTTCTATAAGCATAACTCCATGCAATATTTTCTGAACACCTACCTTTTTCTCTAGATATGGCTAACAATATTCAGGGACAGGACACATTTAAAGATTTAAAACTTTTTCCACAACTCTATAGGTCTAGTTATGCTCCTGTTACATCACCACAGCTCAGGAATTACCTTGAAAAAAATCAGTGCTATTAATTACAAGGCTTCACTTCAGTGAGAGAAAAGAAGAATCTAGACTGTTATCTCTAACACCCTTAATTACTATTAGTCTACTTTTCCCTCCTTTCTCTATGAGACAGACAGTATATATTAATAACTTTTAATTACAGTTTGAGAGTCAAATCCTTATTTTCACATTAGTGACATCAATACAACAGTATACTTCTGGAAAACAAGTATTTGGAGATTAACCATATAAGGTACCTACTGCTTTCAAATCCTACTGATACCAGGCACCGTTCACATGCAGACAGAATTCTTGAATGAAAGAAATATTCTTCAATTTGTAAATGCTCCGAAGTGCTTATTGGATGTGTCTACTAACCTGGTTGAAGCTCTTGATTGCTTATGCCAGACGGGTTAATTTTTCCAAGTGCTAAATGAAAAGGTATTGTGCCCACATTCAAATCACAGGTATATTCCCAGACAAGAACACTGTAATTTCAGATCTAAAGAGACTCCACAGCAGCAAATGTGGTTTTATCTTTGATTTCATGGGTTGTGCCAGTCTTTGATTAATTCGCAATAGCAATCCCATTTTCATGTCTTTAATTTGATGTAAAGGTGTGAAAGTTATGTTAGTCAGCTTCCCTAACTAAAACTGTTATATTTCAAACTGCAATTCATGAGGAGGTTGGAGGAGGACACCAAATGATCTAACCTGTCAGTCACAGACATTTTGAGATGCTTGATACTAATTAAGCATATCAGCTCTGATGCCAGACTTCTGTAAGACAAAGGGCTCCATCAAATTGATAAGACTCTGCTAAGCAGGGTTTAAAATTGATTCATAATTTCTTTAATGTTTGTCATGTTTTGTGAAAATGAACTGCCATTCAATTTTTCATAAGCTCTGCACAAGCTGAAGAACCTTAATTTCAGGCACTGTGCTGACAGGCCCGGCTAGTTTTATGAACAAATTATGATTACATACAGTGATCAAGCTCCAGATAATTGAAGCAGCACACCAAACTATCCAGCATGCAGATATTAATGCAAGTCCCCAAAGACTCTTTGAATCCGCATAATCTAAGAAGTTCTAGCTTTTTTGGTTTACCCCCCCCCATCCTTCTCATTTGGAATATTTTCAGCATCAATAATTAAAAAGAATTATCTAAAGGATCTTCCGATGAAGGTCACTCCAATCAAGATTTCCTACTGTTTGGAGACAAAATGGAGTGCTGCAGCCTGACATTCAGAGTACATGTCTGAGAAGCATTATTTCTACATCCCATTTCTGATTGCAAAAATGAACATGCTCCAAAGTCAAAACTTGACTTGTCTATTTTTAGGGGCGCTGAATTCACCATTGACTAATAAATCTGCAGAACTTTGAGAATACAGCACCTCCAAAACAGCAGAACTAGTATGTCTGAAGTTTTAACAGCAGAAACATGGCATGATAAACTAGAACAAAACGTAGGCCAATGGCACTAACTCTGCCTAAATACCTAATATCTGACATAAGTTTAAGGTATCTTGAAATTCTAGAGTTAGTGGATAAGTCTCAGTGCAAAATATGTTATTATCAATAATAGTCCAAAGGCTATTATGAAGATTTAACTAACTTCTATGTCTAGTCTACTGGTGACTATGAAGCCTGTGAATTAACTAATCACAGTGAAAAACAGTAACAAAACCCCCCTATCTTTAATAATGAAAATCTAAAGTCACAATTTGTTTCAAGTTGGCAAAGAAAATGGTGAGATTCGTTGCTTTAGGCATTGGGGGAAAAAATAGCATTAATATTGTCAAGGCAACAATGGATATATTTTAGTATTATTAGGTGGAAAATTGAAGGTGCAGAAATCCTTCGCTTGCTTTGTAATAGCTTGTTTAATAAAGGGGGACCAGAATAATCATTTTTCAACTTTAATATTATTATAGAGAAAGAGAAAAATGGTGTCTGTGATCTAATGCTGAAAACCATTTTCCTGCTGGCTGTGATCAGCTATGTCTGTTTTGACAAATCTATTGCTGCAGTAAACAAAAGAAAAACCTTTCACTAGTACCTCATTAAGAGAGTCATGAGAGGTTTTCATTGATTAGGTCCTATTATAGCAATAATCCTCTATACCCTGCATGCTACATGTGAACACTGTTGTATGTAAACAGCTACCAGTGATTAGTGATCAATGAGTAATTTTAACCAGAGAGATAAATGTAATTGGATGAGAACATATTAAGAGCTACTTCATTTCATTCTCCTGATACTCAAAGAAAAGAGACAGAGAATTATCCCACCTTGTTAATTAGTAATTTCTTATGAACACAAACATTAGATTTATATTAGGTATTAAATCTGAGATATATCCCTTCAAATAAAATTTTTATAATAAAAACGAAGTCCTGCATTGCTGTTTTTTGCCTAGACTTTTAAAAGATTTCTAACTATTACTGTTGTACATTTTACAGATGTACTGAACCATTTTACAGAGAGGCTGTAAGAGGCACACATTCAATAGTTGCAACAGCCACAGGCTGTCACACTGATGAGGCGCAGCATTAGAAATGGAAGGGAGCTGCAAGGGATTCTGGTCAAGTTGTTTCATCAGAGCCCTGGAGCCCTCCCATACGGCAGCGGTGGATGGCCAGTCCTCATGAAGAACTGAATAAACACAGGGGCTGAACTGACTGCAAGTAAGCCTCATCTCTTCATTCAGGGGTTTGATAGCTTTAGCAGGTGCTTTCTGGAAGGCTGACAAGAAGTAACATTTCTAGAATCAGTGGGAGGCACATGGCCCTTTTTTCCCCACATGTAGTTTCCAAACAAAACATGAGTGGAGCAATATTACGCGAAAGACAATGTTTTGCACTTCTGCAAGAAGCCACAGAGCATTAAGGTCAGTCTTTTAGCCAAATGAGTGCCCAATCCCTTGTAATGTCTGGTCTAATTTTAGAATTGTGTTCTTACTCTCTTCTGGAAATAAAAGCATAATGTTATTGTCAATGGGATACCGTCTCTGACTTCTGCATATTGTTACAGATATTTATCCACATTTTTCCACTGTCATTCTCATCTGGTTTTTAGGTGACTCACTCTTCCTTTGTTCGGTTTTCCTTTCACTTGAATGCAAATCACAATGCTATTGATGCCCACACATTCACACATAGTATGTTCTCAAACCAACGTCCATCTACATTTCAGATCCAAGCAAACATACCAATAATGTCACTGGCAGCCTAGCTGTCCTGAAATTAGCTTTAGCTGTAAATAAGACTGTCCTTTGACGTTACTGACTGCTTTTTACTGTTCAGTGATGAATCCATAGGTGTACTTTATTCTTAGTCTTTTTCTTCCTTCAGGCTCAAGGATTACATAAATTATTGAAAAAATTTTCAATGTGAAGAAGTGACTAGTATCCTTTCAGAAATGCAGGTCCTCAAATTCTATAATACACAACTCTTGGGCTATGAAACCTGATCTAAACTCACAAAAGCATTTCACAAGCTTTGATTTAAATCCAGACTCCAGCAAGTTAGCTATGGAGATGGTAACAAAGGTGACTAGTACAGCAGGGATCTCTAAGAGGCAGTGAGTGAGTTTTAAAAACCTGCTTAGCTAGAGATGTAACACCTCCTACAGCACACCCAAGGCTGCAGAAGCAGTGAGTGGGCACAGCTACTGCAAAGGCAATTATACTTAACAATTCTTATACATAGGACTGCGTAACCAATGTGAGAAAACAACAGGAGGGTAAGGGCATGGTTGGCCTACCCATATGGCTTTCACCCTGAAGACGATCAGATGGGCACCCTGCAAGTACTGGGAGAGCAATTCTCCTTATTTTATGCACTGTAGGATGAGACATTTTTACCATGCCTCTTCACAAGGCCCAGCAACAGTCTGTGTCTTCAGAAGCGTTACCTCATCCTTTGGTGCTGTCCTCAACACACACAGGATGTGCTGCTCTCATCTGAACTAACATGCCAGAATGGTCTGGATCAGCACACTCAAATTTGTTTCAGCTGGTCATTTATGACAAACAGTGATGCTACATTCCAAGTTTCTTTTCCAATTACAGTGAAAGCTTGTACCTTTCTGTCACTTCCTTCCCCCACAGAATTACTCCCAATTTTAACAGTGCTTTCCCAGGTGAGGCACAAGTAATGACTTCTGGCAACCTTCATTTCAGCATTCCTTGCCAACGTCACACCTCTATTAAGGAACAACTGACAATCACAAGGCTTGCCAATATCATCCTAGGGCTTATGTACCTTAATGAACTTAAAAGATCAGTCTACACGAACTAGCATCTTCATTTGTGAACACTAAATCCTCTCGACTTGAAAATTAGAAGCCTAAATCAGACACTTTGAAGTTCTCATTGTGAATCATTATTTTCTATTACTGTATACGTTTTAAACTGCTACAGATAAAAGCCTTGTCTTTCATTTACAACTGCTTAGAAAAGTAAATTCCTTTTTATTAGCTACAGCATATAAAGTTCTGCAAGTGCATTATTAAAAGTACCTAATTGTTCTTTGAACCAGTAAGTACATATTTCTCTTTCCAATTTAAAGTTTCTAGAGTACCAAAATATCCTACTGCGTATAGCAGTTTTATATAATGTTTTAATTATTTGTGCAAAGCCTCAGACTAAGTTCTCAAGCTTTCTTGCTTTACCTAAACAAAGATTATTTACAGGGTAAAACTTAGGCTAAATAAGAACTTCAGTGAAAAAAAAAAAGTAAAAATAAGGTCAATAAAGACACAGCTAGTTCAAAAATACATTTTGTTATTCTATCACCTACATAAACACATGATGGCAATAATCATGCTGAAACAAGAGGACCAATTTCAGTGATAACTGCACTGAAGAGAAAAGTGTCTCTCTCAAGACTGCAATGTTATTACAGGAATGGCACTACAGAACTAGGCACAAACCATAAGGACTGCAGGAATGATAGATGCAACACACTAATTCCTGATGGGTAAAGGATGTTATTACACCGTAAAGGTCATCCGTTCAATCTTGTGATACATCTTCAGCTGAGAATGGCAATTCAGAAACTTTAGCTAGAGTGCTATAATCAACAAGCAAGCTGCAGTGGCAGCTCTTCAGGTAAACAAATCAATGACCAAAAAAAGACTTCAAAAAAATCAGTAGTACTCTCTTTTAGAGAGACAAGAAAAAGATGATGGCTGCTACTGGAATTAATTTGTTCTAATAATTTCAACATCTGTGATTCTTTAATGTGAAGCGATGTCAAATTTCCAAAGGACAGTAGAAACTGACACAGTAATTTTTGAGCACAGACTTATAATTAAGGATTCAAAACTACACCTGTTATTCTAGGTATGCCTCAGCGCATGTATCCTCATGGGTTCCCCCTTGTCTCCCTTTTGTTTTTTTGAGGGAGACACACAGAGAGAGAAAAAGAACGTATATATCATAACACATCACGCATAACATTTGCGGTTTTGCAAAGGTTTGCAAGGTGCCTATTTGGCAATGTGAGTTTTCACAGCATACTATAGGATTAAAACAGAAGAAAAAACTAAGAGAAAGTTTACAAAAAACAAAGTTCACTTCCAATATGTAGATACTGTTCTGGAACAGGAAGCATAACACACCGATGCACAAAGTTGCTGTATGACACTTCAGAGTTGGCTGCCATCAGTTGTCAAGAAAGATTTTGATAAACTCTACCAGGAGCTACTCCTCCACTGCTCCAGGACTTCCTCCTACCCCTTCCATGCTTCTTGTGAGAGCTTCTGCAGACTCAAGGCCTCTTGCCTGGGCATTGGCAACAGCAAAAACAGCAAAAGCTGCCATCAGGGATTTGTTGTGTCTGCCTCCAGTTTGCAGACACCATGCCCTTCCCTTGCTATGGCTCAGGCAGCAAAGCAGTAAATGAGTTTTAAATAGAAACTGAACTTGATTCTCTTCATGGTGACATTACTATGTGTCTTGTGTTTGGTGGAGACTCCAGGCTCACATAATTTTTGAAAGAAGTCAAGGCCCACTGTCAAGATAGGATCTTTGCAATTGCACTTTCATTAACAATACTGTGGTATTGCTACTTGACATTACCAATATCAAGTTGTTCTGTGTTTTTCTGCCTTTTTTTTTGAAAAGGCAAAAAAAAGCCTTTGTGTTCCTCCTTCTCTGGCAAATATTTTTAAAATAACAGAAAAATCAGTAATAGATGTTTTACTGAAACATTGTCCATAATTAATCCTTTATATGTCTTGTCTTTTTAAAACCAAGAATAAAATCCCTTTGCCTTACAACATTTAATTAGATGTACTTAAACTTTCTAGCCAAGGCAGCTTATTAAATAATGAAGAAGTTATATGGTATGGAAATACGTATTATTTACTTACAATTTGTGTCAAAAAAGCAGTAATTGTTTAATAAATTCTGAATCATGTATGTTATTAATTTAGCTATAGAAAAGACAAGCATTTTTTTTTTTTACTATTTTCAGATATAGCTTGATACAATATGCACACCATTTATCTGAACACAGACTAAACAAGACATGAAGGCATCAGGAAAGGTTTTGATGCAACACACTACAGCAATGCTAACTCCAGAAGATGTTACAGGAAGCCCTGACTCCACCTGTTCTTTCAACAGCCAGCTTGTCATTTGTGTCAAACAAGGTAAAAATGCTCAGTTTACCCAAACAGACACAGTTTTTGTCCAAAAATACCTTCTGTAAGATTCAGCTCCCTCACATTGTACTTTCACAAGTGGGATGAGAACTTCCATCATGTTGACTTGGGAGCAGAAGATCATCTCAATCCAAGTCAATCCTGGTTTCTCCAAGTATTCATGCCTTGGTTTACTTGAGGAACTGCTCTGACACCTCTCCTGTCTGCTTCTCAAGAGATGCTGGCTGCAATTTAGGAGAGGCAGCTATGGAAAAGCTCAATGCCACATTGTGTTAAAAAGATTGCCCTTTTCATATTTTTTTTTCCTTCAGGTTATTGCACTCACAGTGGAAGAGGAAATTTCTCAGTCTGGAGACCTTCTGAAGCACAAAATGCAGCAGAATGAGCACAGGAGGCACCAATAGCTCAAGGCACAGGGATCTCTGAGAAAAGCAGGGAGCAGAACTACTGTCAGCTCTTGGGAGAGAGGAGTGTGTTTACCGAGGATCCCAAATTTTGCACAGGTTCTCCAGCCCATGGAGCCACTGAAAACTGCTAGACTTGAGACAGCAAAAGTGTAAGGAAAGATCTCCTAATTCAAGGGCACAGCGGGCAGGAAAGAAATTTGCTTTTCCAATATTTTATTTGAATCTCTCATCCTGCAGATCAGAGTTCTCCCTGTTTCAAAAGCTACCTTGTTCTAATAAAATCAAGCTCCAGAGATTAGAAATCCAGTAGTATCTGTCAGCATATTCATTTTAAGAAAATAACACTGGCAGTTACCTTCAAAACTATGGCTTAACTCAGGGCCCTGTCAAAACTTTCAGAAATGCCATCTGGTTAAATATGCAGCATACCATGACATACAGTAAATGCATTATACCTACAGGCACTAACAGCCACTTTCAACACATTGAGGCATGAAATATCAAAGCACATGTGCTGAAGACTCCCTGTGTAGTTTAAGGAAAGGCAACAGCAGCCTCAGGGCTCACTTGGGCTCATTTCCTTTCTACTCATCACATGGTGAAATTGGGGCCTCCAAGCTCCTAATCTGGATACCTCAGTAAAGTACCTCAAACTGGGTGGGATGAGCACAAACTGTCACCGACTTTGAGGGACCTGTGCAGAAGCAATTCAATACATATGAGCATTTCCCTCTCTCATTTCAAACTGGCCATTGGAAAGCAATGATGTGAAGAGATGTAATTACCATAATGTGAAGAAAAGGAAAAGTCATAATAATTTCCACCTGCAGTGGAGCCTATTTTATTCATCCTCTTCTTGAACTGCTATCTCTTAGGGTCTTAATAAAAATTTTAAAAGTAAAACTAAGACCAACTTCACTGTTTGGATCTTTTTAAATGTATGAACATCCTTGCAGTCTCTGAATGATGAACTACACAATGCTTTACATGTTTTTCTCAGTGTAAAGAAGTAAAATCCTGCAATTGTAATGCTATAGAAGGATGTCACTGAGCATCTGTCCAGGGAAGCAGAAATTCTACTGTTTTTCCATCAAGAGCTAATTTGGCTTCCCTTGCTGTGGGACAAGGCATTCCAGTGCCATTAACCCTATGGTGCTTTTATTCTATCTTTTAAAATCAAAAAGCAAGTCATAAACTTTGTTCTACTTACCCTGTCTCTTGCCTATCCTTGTTTTTGAACATGTCAAAGCTTCTCAACTACTTTTATTCCATTACCTTAAGTACTTAAATTTCATTTTCAGTAAGACCCTGTTTAATGAATATTTATGAGTAGATCCTGCAGTGTTCATTGAAACTGTAGACTTCCCTTCACAGCAGGCTACAGATTTACATTTTGCTTTTTATTACTAAAGTGTTAGCCACACAAATTGATGCCACTTAGAAAATAAGATGACAGTTCTTCCTGCAACTTTAGCACCTTCATCTGAGTAACTTCATGTATCATATTATTCTTTGGCTCTGGAGAAATATAAATTATATTTTTTATATGCAATATTTAATTAAAAAGTACATAATTATAAAACTTCCAGCAGCCACAATTTACACATGGCAGCCTCAAGTCAGCACATCACTATGAGCAATCTCCTTGATGTCACTGAGATCACTGTCGTGAATAAAATTACTCACTTTCATAAGCAATCAGAAGACAAGATCTTCACTACAACCATACCCAATCCTAACTCTGAGGTTTCTTCTTCTGTAGGCACTGATTTGAGGCTGTTGATTCCAACAACAATCATGCATAGGAGCAGCACTTCAAGGCTACCTTTTCAATTTTTTGCCAGATTCAGAAACACCAAACCTTTCTCTCAAGTGGCACCGATCACTTAAAGAAGTCAGTCCTTTGCAATGAACATGGAAAACTAAAAAAATCTCTATCCCTGTATTAAATTCAACTTTGCACTTACAAAAGTAGATCTAGTTTTATTTAAAAGTATACAAACAAATACCCATGTTCAGAGAACAGAGAGTTTATTTATTCTAATATAGATAAGTGATTCAAACATTTCACACTGAACACAGGAACAGGTTGCCCAGGGAAGGTGTAGATGCCCCCTCCCTGGCAGTGTTCAAGGCCAGGTTGGATGGGGCTTTGAGCAACCTGGGCTGGTGGGAGGTGTCCCTGCCCATGGCAGGGGTTGCACTGGATGAGCTTTAAGGTCCCCTCCAACCTAATCCATTCTATGATTCTGTGATTTCACACATAGCTATGTGACTAACCAGCGAAGACGCAACAAGCTTTTCTCTGTAACCATAGAGTCTAAGATAAACTTCAGTAAGGTCAATTCAAGTAAATTAGCCCAGGAAGTTGTGGAAGGGGGGGGAGGGGGGGCATTAAAAATGTCAAACTATGGGGTATTCCCAAATTTCCTTAATTTTAATGTAAAATTCAGTTTCTTACAGAATCATAGAATCACAGAATGTGTTGGGTTGGAAGGGACCTTTAAAGATCATCCAGTCCAACCCCCCTGCAGTAAGCAGGGACAGCCCCATCAAGCCTGACCTTGAATATCTCCAGGGATGGGGCCTCCACCACCCCTCTGGGCAGCCTGTTCCAGTGATCTATCACCTTCATATTGAAGAACTTCTTCCCAATATCCAACCTAAATCTACCCTTTTTTTAGTTTAAAACCATTACCCCTCATGCTATCACTACATGCCCTAGTGAACAGCTCTTCCCCAGATTTCTTACAGGCACCTTTCAGGTATTAGAAGGTTGCTATAAGGTCCCCTCAGAGCCTTCTCTTCTCCAGCCTGAGCAACCTCTCTCAGCCTATCTTTGTAGGAGAGGTGCTCCAGCCCTTTGATCATCTTTTTGGCCCTCCTCTTGACCCACTCCAGCACTTCAACGTCCTTTTGTTGTTGGGGACTCCCAAAGCTGGACATAGCACCGCAGGTGAGGTCTCACCAGAGCAGAGGGGCAGAATCACCTCCCTCACCCTGCTGGCCACACTTCTTGTGATGCAAGCCCAGGATGCCGTTGGCCGCCTGGGATGCAGATGCACATTGGTAGCTCATGTCCAGCTTCTCATCCACCAGTACCCCCAAGCTTAGCTGTCTTAAGCCATATCTATCTACCTATAGAAACACCTTTTCTGAAGGGCAAGATACAGATTACACTCTTGGGGTTCCAGTACGAAAGAGGCAGCATTCCCATTGTATAACCAGCTGGGCAGAAAGTTCACAGAAGTAAGAGTAAAAAATTTCCACATAAAATTAAAAACAACTGGGCATTGTCATTTGTCAGTTCTAGAAATATTTCTAATGCAAATGATACAATATAATCTGACTTTCAAATTGCAATCAATGTTAATTTGTAAGCTCACTGTAGCTTAACTCTTGCTACATCAGTATTTTCTATCATATGGGGAAGGCTTTCTGTTTTTTTAAAGCTAAGCCTAAAGAGAAATCTGTTATACAAGTTCTGCAGCTGGAGCCTGCAGACCACATCATTCCCTTGACTGTGTGTATTGGAATAGGGCTTCACAATACTTGTGCATTGTAGTAATTTATGGAAGAATTATAAATGTTAATATTACACTTGTAGAGTTAAGCAGACTACCCATAATCGTCCTTGGAATTTCTATTAAAATGCACTCTTCCTTCCTAATGTGACATACACTTTTTTGTACATGAACACTGTTTTGACCCTTGGGTGACGACTTAAACATCACACACCCAGAAAGAAGCGAGTTGCTGCTTGTCGCTTGAGCCAGCGAGTAATTTGCTATGTGTCCATTCTTAGCTTATGGCTAATCCTTAGTAAAATGAACATGCATGAGAATCAGGAGATGAAAGTCATGAGCTATCAAAGCATTAGCCAACATGTGACCTCTGATAAGCGCAACACTTGTGCAATGGACGATAGATTTACAGGTCATTGATACTGCTAAAAATAAGGCTACACTTTGACATTAAGGTCTACATAAAAAAACAACCTTTACACCATCTTTATGGCTTCATGTATGAACAGATACTATAACCACTTCCCTGTGCTTCCCTGTACTGGATTACCTCTCACAAAACTAGGTCTCAATACTGTGAACAATGTGTGGTATCAAGGCCATTGCTACCAATTTAACTACCCACAGAAAGCCAAGTGACGGTTCTTAAAGTACAAGCTCTTTGAGATCCAGACTAGTTTCCAAGTTACCAAGGCTGGATTTTCTGCAGAATAAAACATGCTTCCTGCACATAAAAATAAGACCTAAACAGCAAGTGTGCCTTCCTCACATATGCTCTAATTTATAAAGGTGCTAGGAGGTATATAGTTCCTAAACTCAATGGTAACTCTCTAATATTTAAAATCAGGTACAGACATAGTATCATACTGACCAAGACTACATGATGACACAGAAAGGACCTGAAAGGATAAGACTGTAAAATTACTTGCAGATATAACTGGATCCTATGACAGACTTCCTCTATATATTCAGAAAGAGAGAAATAATAAAAAATGCCAAACAACACACACCAGAGGTTTATATTAATATACAACTTCACAGCATTGATCTTCTGCCATCAACAGATGGAGAGATTAAAATGGTATTGTTACACCTCGGGTCTGAAAAAAGCTCAGCATGAGATACTAAAGGATTTTCCAGAAAATACTGTAACAAGAGGGTCTCAATGGGAATTCAGCAGATAAACACACAGGGAAAAACTAAACATAAAACATGGTACCAGTTCTGTTTCTCCTTGCTGAAATTCAAACAGCCAAATTGCCTACATAGAACAAAACCAGATTTTCAAACAAAATCAACTTCACCTAGAGATACACAGCTGTCACCTACACTTGCATTTTAACAGCCTGCCTGGGAGAGCCTGGCAAAACATTTGAACAAATATTACATTCACCTTTCATTCTGTCCTTCTGCCAAAGTTGCACCTTTCCATTTATGAGACTTCTGTAAGAATAATGGTTTTTTTGCCAAATTGCTTGCTTCCATTCGAAAGTTCATGAAAACCAGGGACCATAATAAACATTAAAATCTCTCAAAAAATCTAGGACATTTATTTGCATCAGACAAGAGCAGTACATTCCCAAGATGAACTCTTTCTACTTAGCCAATAAAACTTCAGTGATAAGTTACTTTTTCTGTGTAATAGTAGCATTAGAACAGAAAGGCAATCGAAAATACATTCTCCAATAATTTCTATGAAAGGTAAGTTTCACTTAACATCCATCTTTACAAATACCTATTTTGAGGTAAGTGAAACATAAATCAGAATTGCCTTCACAGTCTCAGAATACAACAGTCTGGAAATGACCACTTGCGCAAAGCTGAACACTTCAGATCATTTTTTCCAGATTAGCTTTTACGTATCCTTCTGTTAGGAAAGTCAGTGCCACCTTTACTGTTTCTTGTACATTTTGCCAAGCAGGGCTGAATAAAGAGTATGGCCATGAAAATCTCACAACACAAACCAAACAAAATTCAGGTCAGAGAATTGCAGAAGAAGGATTTTGTTCTAAATCCAAACAAGCAGCTGTTGATTGTTATTGTAATTAGTAAATAAAAAGTTTGTATATGGTACTGTAGGCTTGGACATCAAAAAAACCATGACAGACTGGGAATAGTTTTCAAATTGCAATGATATCCCCCAAGGTTGCCAGGAATAACAATTACTTTTTTTTTCCTCCCCCATAGCAGATCAATGATGTAAGAACCAGATATAGCCTCCTTAGTCATATTGAGCAATGTATTAACTCAAAGCAAACCCCTCTGCAGTAAACAGATGCAAGTAATTAGGGTAACCGAAGCCATCCGACAGAGATAAATTCAGGTTATTATGTTGCTTGACAGAATTGTTTTGGTCTTATAAATAAATAATTTCCCATAAATACAAAATATGAAGGAAAAAAGTAGCCAAAGACAATGATATCATTCTCATTCCTTAATCAGGATCACTTTAACATGTTAAAGATAACCAGAGAGGGGGAAGAAGAGAGAAGCCAATTTTAAGCACTTAATGTCAGCAAGACTATATTAAGCATCTTGCTGCGATAAGGGGAAAAAAAATATATATCCTTTTCCAGAACACCACTCTCTAGACATTTGATTTAATGGATTACACCATTAAGCCCTGTTACTAAAGAGCCATCTTCCAGCCTGCTAGTTTCCTCTCACACTACAAACACACAATATTTGCATTGCACAGAGGTGTGTTTCCTCTTGTGACAACTCCCCATGAAATATCTTGAAGTCCTCTTGTGCATTTCACTGTACTTTTTACACCAAAACATGTCCATGTAGTTTGAATACAGCACTAACAACTCTGCTGGGGTTCCTGGTTCCTTGTTAAAACTGGAACAGAATTGTGTTTCTCCCTCAGGCACTGCCTTAAAAAAACTTCAGGCCATACATTCTTGAATTATTTATCAGAAGTTACTATGCAAACAAGGATTAAATAATTCTCTTTGAGCTGCTCGTCGTAAGCACAGCAGCTAGAGGCGTATTGCCTCTGCGATATCTACATTTTATTCAGTCTTCCTGGCAAACAAATTGCATTGTGCTAGAGAGATGCAAGACCTGATTTTCCTCTTTACTCACACTGGTGTAAATGAGAGAAGCTTCCTCTGAATTTGATGGAATTACATCACCATAATACTGGTTAAGTGAATCAAGGCCACTCTTTGTTTCCAGATGCATTTGATTAATGAGTATTGGGTAAAAATAGTACAGGCTTAGACTTCATTCTGCCCTCTTGCTCAATTCATCTGGCACTGCTTTAAAAAGCAGCTAATCCGTTAATCAATAAAGGAAGTAAACAATAACCACAGAATAAATTCAACTTTTAAAAAAAGCTAACTGTGTCATCAACCATATGCAGCAGATTAAGTTCTTAGTATTTTCCAAAACAAGCATCGCTTTCTAAATATACTTTAAAAAAAATCTGTAATCTACATATACATTAGCGACTGCTGTTGCTTCTGTATGATCTCAGTTCAAGAAAGTTACCAGTCTGCTTAAAAATATAGATTTGTGCAGTCACGCAATACAAATAATTTTAAAAGAATAAATATTATCATCTGTATCTGATTGTGTTACATGGCAGAAAATATTTGGACAAAGAGATAAAACAACTATTGCTACTGCCTAGGATAAGTGCTACCTTATTTTTGCTGTTTTGTTCTATATGCAAACTTCAGAGCATGTGAAATGCCCATTGCCTTCAGCAAACTTCCAAAGAGGACAAATTGCTTTGTTCATTTCTCAGTTACCTTATTTACACACACACACTCAAGTATATACAAACATGTACACAAGAGGGTTTCAGTTTCTTAGCATGGCAAAGCAAAAATTCCATCTGCTTCTATTAAAGGAAGGGATACAGAAAAATTAACCACAAATTTCCATGAAAAGCAGTGTGCCCATGCTGTTAGCCTTTGAGGTTGTACCTTTCTAAATATTTAGGCAAGGTGCATCATCCAAGACACAATATACTTTGCTATGGAGTCAGATCCAAGAAAGACTCAGCTGAACTTTTGTCACCTAAAACCAAAAATTGAAGAAAAAACACTGGAGGCAGTAACTCCAGTTCCTCTGTGCAAAACTGTTCCACCTCAACGAGTAAGGCACAAGCTCCCGTCTTTGTTGTCAGGATTATTATTTTTTTTATTTTGTCCAATGTCTAATAACAACAGTAAAACTGTAAAACAACAGTAAAAGAGTAAAACTAAATAACAACAGTAAAACTCAGTTTGGTCTTTCCCAGGTAAAGGCCATAACTATTAAACCAAGCTTCTTTACCTTTTGCTGGGCTCATGTAAGACATTTCCTACCTGTGCACAGCCCCTGAGCATCTCACACACCACCCACAACAGCTCAGCAGAACACACAGACCCTACTACAATGTCAGATGGCAGCTGACGGAAGGCAAAAACCTGGGGTACATTCAGCAAACAGATTCAGTGCAGCCCTCAAACTGATCCCCTGAGGCCATGGAGACTGATAAACCACAGTTACTGAACCTTCTAGGCAGCCTCCCTGGCCACCACTGGCCTCTTAAAAGGTGCTTCTCAGGGGATCAGGCGTCAGATGCTGCACAGGTAGAGTCCTCCTGCAGTCCTGAATCAAGCAGCTCTAAGGCAGGTGGAAGTTCAAACCCACCTTCCTGGCTTAAGATATTTCAATGGCTAATTCTGTAACTCTCCCCTGGGTCAATCTAGCCCCAAGCAAATGGAGTGACTGATAGCTAAAGCCAATGGAACTTCTTAATTAACGTCAATGGGTACAGAATGAAGTCCTTAAAGAAGTTAATTAAAATTGAGGGTTTTGGTGCAGCATAAAGATGAATAATGTTCTTCACGTATTAATACAGAATTAAAAAGAACCCAGAAACAGTAACTTCAACCTTGTTCAGGAGAATTATAAAACTCCAGAGGGGAAAGAATGAAGAACTGGAACACTTTTTACTGCATCTTAAACATAAATATTCAAAGGAAAATAATATCGCTAAAAAGAAAGTTTTAGGCCTACAGGATTTTATCTTTTGGGTAGAAATAGAGGAGAAATAGTCATAGGCATTTTACAGCTCACACCAAAAAAAGCTGTATGCTGATTTGGGTTCAACGTCTGGCAATAGCAGCAAACCCAACAAAACCTAACTCAGCTGAGACACACACTGTTCCACTGCCCAGGAGCACACATGCTGCCCATGCCTGCCTCAGGCCACTGAACCTGCTTGTGGACACTAGCCCACCCACCCCACCACATCTGCTTTCTGCTGGAACTTTAAAAGAAACATTTGTTTTTGATTTTTGCCCTTGAAAATTAATACTCTTTGAAAGATTGCGACACACAGGCTAGTCACACTAGATATTAAGTGCTCTCTCTCTGCACCAAGTGCCTCTCAGAACCAAGATAGGAATCAAAATAAAGCGCAGAATCAGATGCTATTCAAAGTAGATTATTTTCTTTTCTCATATTTAAGTTGTTGACAGACAGATGCAAAAGCCAGCATCTCCTTACAGCTCAATTTTTATATTTGGCAGTTCAAATTTAAAAAGTCCCCAGAAGATTAACACTGTTGTTAGATTTTCTTAGAATGAAAAAAAGTGTCACCTGTTCCAGAGTTTTTCAGTCCCAGATGAATAACGATTTTAAAAAATAGGTGTGGTTTGAGTACCAAATATTTGCCTTTTCTGGGCTGTGACCAGTGTAGCACAGTGGCACACTTACTTGCCAGGCTAACACAGGACAGCAGTATGAACAAGTGAGAGATCTCGGCATCCCAAAGACCGCGGAGGGGCTCCTTTGGGGACCGGGGAGGTTTCTGGCGCCAGCACCAAGGGGTGCCTGCTCCCTCCTTCTCGCCTCACCTGAGGCCGAGAAGGGCCGTTGTCACGGCAGCCGCGCGGGCCTGAGCCGGCCGCCTGCCCTCAGCGCTAGGCGCCGAGCAACTCCTTCTGCTAGGAGCCTCCTGCTGCGGGGTCCCTGCGGCCTCAGCCCACCCGAGAGGCGTTTCTGCCTCCCCAGAGCCTGTGGTTCCAGAGTACTGGGAGCTGATAAATGGCTCCAGCTGCTGAATCAAGGGCTGACGAAGTATTGGGAAGGCTCTGCTCCAGGTTTGTGTGTGGTCTGAGGATCAGGACACACATCACAGGAGAGGTTAATGGGGATATGTTTTAGGTCTAGTCACTTTTGTGTTGGCTGCTAATCGAGATAAACTGCTAGATTTAAAGCTGGGCAGGGGGTAGGAGAAAGTACTGGTGGTTGCAATGGCCCAAACAATTATTTCTTATTGACTAATGCCTTTCTGCTGTGTTTAAAATAACTTTATAGGAGTCAGAGTTTGCTCTTAATTTGGGCTTCTTTTTTAAAAAAGTGAAACCTTTTTCATTTTGCTTTGTATCTGAAGCTTTTTTAAAGGTAAACAATTACACATTAATCCAGAGATAGCACAAGATAACCTTGCTATTGCAGCTGCAAGCTTCCTAGAAGACTACTGTTTTATTCCACTCACATTGTTACTTGCATGTTAACCTATTTAATTTGATCCTGCAGTGTACTGAGTAATTTACACACCCACTAACTCATGAGCCCTTTGGAGCATTCAGTATAGTCTACCTGCAAGACCTGAAGTGCACCTGGGAATTGTTATGGATTTCATGGAGGCAGTGGTAAAATTAGACAAGCTATCCTCTTGCAGACACAGAATTCTGTGATAAAAACCAAGTTCTCCTTATCAGCTAAGTTATGCAAGCTCTGAGGAAGATAGTAAGTTCTCTGAACCCAGTGGTCTAATCTTCTCTAACGTGAATGGTTCATCAGTTTTAAGTTCAAATCCAGTATATACTAGTGGAAGCAATTTGCAAAGATAGGGAAGTTTCCCTGTATGCATGCTTTTCCCCTCACATATAAATAGGTATATGGTCATCTGGAGGGCAAGCTGAAGGCATGTGAATGCAGTATTAGCTAGAAAAGCAAAAAGAATTCTACCTTGAGTGAAAAGACTAACCCCCCCCCCCCCCCCCGCCTCAAGTGGAGTTAAACTTTCCCCCACTGCTGTTGCATCCAGGAGCAAATACAGGTAGATGCAGTCTCCATTCACACCAGACCATTTCAAAAAGAGATCTTAATCCTTACGAGATTTGTCTGGGAATACCAAGGCTTGCAGTACCTTCCTCATGTGGGTCTCAGCCCCATTTACGATGTACACATTTTAGGCAAAAAATCAGGTGACCTGTACACCACCAAGTTTCTTAGTACCCACCATAAGCTACTAAAGACGAAATACTAGAAGATAGTTGTTAAATAGCTACACAGATTTTAGTACAAAAACAAAATATTCAGATCTGGGTGGTGTTTGAATTCTTTTTTTATTCATCCCTTGTTGTTAAAATTGTATTTACATAAAATCCATATTCACTTTTACACAAGTGCAACATTGTTTTGAGACAATTATTTGCCAGGCCAATTGTGTTCACATTCTTTAGAAAACTTCTCTGATGTTAAAGAAGTTGTTTTAATCCTGGCTTTACAATTAAGATTTATGAATTTAGGTATTCATATGGTCATGATTGCATCTGATCTGAACCTTCTCATCTCAGCTTTCCCAGTGGATCCCATTCTCTCTTTCCTATCCCTGCCACATCATCTCTCCTTGAAGTCTCCCTTTTTCCATCCTGATTACTATTCCTCATTTATCTTCTTTCTTTGTAGCAAAAATTTTGAAAATATCAAATCACTTTGATTAGAACAAACATGATATTAAATCTTTTTCAGCTTTCATGTTTTGTCTTTTAAGAAAAAGTACAGCCTCTTTGACAAGAAACCATTTAGTACCATGCCCATACACCAGAGACCTTGTAAGATAATAAGCATATGAAATCTTTATAGCAATTAACATCTTTAATAAGGATTTTTCTAGGTGATGTCACTGTCCTGTAACAATTTGAAGCTAATATGAGCGAAGCAGGCTAGTCAGAGGAGGAAAAAAGAAAACTCAACCACTGCTGAAATCTCCAGCAGACTGGACACCACTGTCCATTGTTATGCATGTACACCACTGGGACAAGAGATGTACATCCTACTAAGCTATTGAATGGATATCCATAGAGTGATCATCTATGGGACATACATCTACACATTATTTCTCAGTTGCATAGAAGCTGAAAGCTGGTATTCTTCTGGCTGAGCTGCATCTGTCAAAGCTGGGTTAATGTTTTCAGAAGGGATCTAGCCTTTCGGAGCAGATGCAGAGCATCTTCTTGGATGCGAAGGCCAACGACACAACAGAATTTCTGCAGACAACAGATGTAAAGACTATGTTGAATCCTGAGAGAGCAAGACAAGATTTTTTTCACACAATTTCCTTTTTGTGCCAGGAACTGTGTTGCTTTCAACTCCACTCAGAGGGTTATGTTGTTTAACTTCATATAATTGACAAACTGTCCTATAAATCTTCTAGCCAACATCCTAGTGCTTTATAGTCATGAATCTCACCCTCAGATATGCCTATTCCATAAATGCAATCCAGTACAACAAAAGAGGAAACAACAACAAACCCACAAAAACCTCCCACAAACATTCCCCCCACCTCCCAAAAAAAAGCCTCATCCACTCAGTTTTATCTTTGTCAAGGCTGATAACTACAAGATCTAGTTGGCCCAGAAAGAAATCCCAAATCTTATAGGTAGTATAATTTGTGGATAAGGCTGGCATAGTTGTAGACGCTTCTGAAGCGCCTCTGCCAGACATCCTGATGATCTGCAGGTAAATTGGTAGTTTCCTAGCATGGATGAAAAGTGAACAACAAAGCAAAAAAGTGAGCCCCAGAAAAATCAGCTTTTCTTGTGCTGAATGAGGGTCAAGGTGAACAGGGCAAAGATTTCTGTGAGGTTGCAGGAACCCCTTTGCAAAAGCAGTTTCCCTTGAACCCTCCACAAGAGCAAGCTCAGTTCCCAAGCCTTTCCCATGAAAGAAAATGGTGATGTGGGATTTCTCACCCTCAGATAGGCAAAAACAGCTCCACCTGCTCTTCTGAAACAGTGAGTTAATTCACCCAGAGATCACAGCTCAAATCCTGCTGTGCTTTACTACAAGTGTGTACTGCAAGTGGACTACTGTGGACTTTTAATGGCATAATTGAGAATCATACGACCAGTTCTCAAAAATTATTTGTTCTTTGAGCAATCTATTTAGTGGGAATACGACTCCACACCTTTATCCAGGTGACAGATTCTAGCCCTTGGTAATGGAGCTGGATATGCAAATCCACCAGTGGCTCTTGCACTGCTTAGTGTCTTGAGGGTCCCAAGCTTCCGATTCATATCCTTGGAATAAGAGCTCTAGCTAAAAACATCACGTGTAGCTGGATGAAATATGAGGGATCACTCAATTTCAGAGGACTGTGCAGTCCTTTGTATTTTACATTAGCTTCAGACATTATACCACAGAACAGGAACTTTTATGAATGTAAATCTGATTGCCTGGAATGAATAAATCCAATACATGCAAGAACACCACACCACTCTGCTGATATTGATTATAAGTTTGAGTGGTGCGTGCATCACAAAACAAATCTGTTACCACACTTGTAGAATAAAATCCCTGAAGCTTATACAGGTCACTAAACACAACTTTCCCACTGTAAAATATTTATGACATATGCTACCTTCTCCCATCCATACTAGTGCTGAGATAAACCTTCTACATTTAGTAGTGTGTTATAGTGTGATAACACATTTACTCTATTAAGCAATACTGTCCAATTCCTTTCCTAAGCAAAGGGAACACAAATCATGTAAATGCCAACAGGAGCAATAGAGATATATGGTGTAAAAACCTCAAGGCAACAGAAGAAAATTTCTGGATGGCCCAAAGATATGCAAATAAAAAAGAAGTGCTAAAGTTAAAAAAATGCAGTAAAAACATACCGTAAAAACCATTTATACAATTGACAGCTAGCATGATTGTCACAGGAAAAGTTTGCCTAGATGTTATTTTTCTTCCTTCAGTCTTATTCTACAGTCAGTGCAGGCATTTCAGATCTATGTGCTGCCATTGCAAACTGACACAACAATTTCTTACTGCCTTGGACATTATATGCACTTAAAGATATTAAGTTCCTCCCACAATTATGTTTTTCCTATAGAATACTTCCAATGATAAATCTTATGTTGTGAGACATTTTCTCTCCCTCCACAGATACTGCAAATTAGAGGAGCACTGCTGGGGGGGAAAAGGGCACATCCATAGCTTATTTTGTTTAGTGGAAATCCTTTACCTAGTAGTACTATCAGAGCACTTATCAGGCAAAGGTCTACACCAGGGCCCTGGTATGCTGAAGAAGTAATTTTAAACATTGAAGCACCAGGACAGCATTTCTGTGTGCCTATTATTATTACCATTTTTATGTCATTTTTATCATTATGTCAATATTTCCATTATAACTCTATCACGCACATGCTTTACAACTGTAGAGTCATTTTAAATGTAGTCATTCATGAAAGGCCAGCCTTTGAACACTTCTTTAAAATACCAACTGTTTTTTAAGAAGCAACGGTCCCCTTTCTTCAAGTCAATGCTGCTAATTTCAGGATAGGGAAGGACAAAACAACTGAACAGTGTTTGTTTCTCTCAAGTACCTTAATAGCCTGATTTTTTAACACTACTGAAATACAGATGTGAAAAACAGTATCTGCTACCTCAGGGCACATAAAGAATCCAAACAAAGAGACAAAACATTATAAAGTCTCTTTTAAACTTTTACATTTTATGCCAGGCAGGACAACAACAAACCTCCAATTATGATGATTGTGGCAGAAATTAAGGAAGTAGAAGACTAGCTCTAAAGTCTATCACCAATCAAGAAAAAAAATTTCTACTACTACATAACCAGCAGGGACAGAACCATGAATCGCTATAACTCTTCCCAGGCCACAACCTGACCTCAGAATACCTGTGATTTAAGTCATCAGAAACAGCGAGCATGAAGATTCCTCCTTGTGCTGATCACAGCTGGCTTAGGTGACTTCAGAACAGCCAGGGACTATAAACCAATTTAGGCATAAGCATTTATATCAGCATTTCATGTTGGCAAACTGTGTTGCCTGCATGCAGTTCAGTGGGGTTTTTTTCCCTTTGCAGAAGTTATAGTCATCTCGTAAATCACATGACCTTCTCAAATTTACCTACCGCTTGCTCCCTATAAGATACTATAATATAACACAAACTATAAAATGCTCAAGCAGAGAAAAATCTACCATTGTATGTTGTAGTGCTAGAGCAAATAATACTACTAATTTTCAGCTAAAGACTAAACTACTACAGGTCCCACCTTAAGCTTAATTAAAAAAAAAAATCTTTTAACTGTTTCAGAGCATGTAAACCAGGCTTACAAAGAAACAGCAAAGGAGCCTTTTCCCACACAACACTCCCACACCAGACTTACCATTTCTTGAGAGATGCAAAATTTTCAGGGAGTTTTTAAGCACAGCAAGAACCCCTCTGAAGACAGGTCTAGAAGCACTCTTCTTAATGGACCCTGGCCCTCCCCTTTTACTTCTCCCTCCTAATGAGGTATCTGCTACAGCTGTAGTGCCCAATCAACCCTTTTCCAGGATCCAGGATGCTTTTTTTTCTGTAACACTGGAACTTGATTCTATGATGAAGAACTATATAGAGTTCATTTAAATCTTTCTGATGTTCTCATAACTATAGTTTGCATACATGTATTTTTAAACATTTAGCTTTGATTCATGGTGTTTTACTGGAAGCATGTGCACATTATATCAGTAACTTCCACAGGGATGTTATGGAGCTTAGTTAATATTGAATTCAGTTATGTCTTTAGCTGTTTAGATGAACTGTAGTGAAAAAAGAAGCACTATTTTATCATTTCACCAGCAACTGAGCTACAGAAATGAGCATTATACTGAGAAAATAAAAATATGTTTTCCCACACTAAAACATTCTTTCAGAAATCACCATCCCGTTACTGCAAATTTCTTTCTGCTTTTCCTATTTGTGTCACTGGTTTGCCCTGGAATTCCTCAGCTTGCTCTGATGAGGAAGGTGGCCAACAAATCTCCCCTCAGATTGTCTGCTGAAGTGGAAATGTATGTTGTTGCATGTATTATGTATACGCAGTGTGAGGTCAGAAAGGAAAGATGGCTGCTAAAATAGGTTGAAACATCTTGTCCTATTCCACTCAGCCACAGACCTATTTGCTGATGTACTGGCCTGTAAATTATGCATTCTTATTACTGCGATGTTCTCTAATCTCTCCAGTACCACCCATTAGAAAGTCACTATTTTATAGAGATCTTTAATGCTTTTTCTTGATATATTGTTTCCATACATCTGTTATTCAGCTGTATAAAGTAATTAAGGAATGCTCTCATGGAAAGAAGAACAGAGCTATTTCTTAGGAATGTGTGTGTGCATATAAAAAATCACTACCAAAAAGTACTTCAATAAAAAAAAATATTCCACATAATGTCAATTCTGCAGTTAATTGCCAATGCAGATTGTAAGAGGGGAACTACTGTGCACAGTAGACTTCTCTATACAGAAGAGTAAGTAGATCTTAATTGTGAGAGGATAGTAAGAATTTTAATTCCAGAATCAAACTGTGCTTGATTTTTCAAAGAAAGTTTTTACTTTCACAGCTTATTTTCACTGCCTTCTGCCAGGTCATAAAACCCCACCTCATCTGAAGAGTTCTGTGATGCAGTCCAGGGCAATGAGC
Source organism: Mesitornis unicolor (assembly GCF_000695765.1). Taxonomy (NCBI): domain Eukaryota; kingdom Metazoa; phylum Chordata; class Aves; order Mesitornithiformes; family Mesitornithidae; genus Mesitornis; species Mesitornis unicolor. The sequence continues at coordinate 67,444 of NW_010180657.1, read as the reverse complement.
TATAAATAAAAATTATATATTTTTTTTGTTTCAAGTATTGAATTTCAAAACAAACAAGACATATATTAGATAAGTGTGCACACACAAGCAGTGTTGGTACATGCATGTGTGTGTATGTTGTGTGTGCAACACCACGGGGTCTCTCTGGAGAGAATTTCTATTACTAAAATCTTCATCTTCAATTTTCCAACTTAATAACAATTTTCCCATTTAATAATCTGTAAAAAAGTAACTATACTTCTGTTTAGCTTTTTCTCCTCTCATGCTTTACTTCACATTTATTAAAAGATCCTTTGAAGCAAAGACTTGCTGCCGTGAAGACTGTTATTAAACAAGCTAAAATCACTGCTTTCATTGTGACACTTAATTGGGATGTTGTGCGTCAGGATCCATTAGAGCTCTCCTGCTGGCGCAGTTGGTAATGCCATGTTATGCAATATGGAAAGCTCAAGCTTGGAAGCGATTTTTAGGATGTTTGATCTTTGTGCCAATGAAGGCTAAAACAGAAATGAAGGTAAATCTCAGCTCCAGGGACCTCAAAGACCAGGTTGGATTACTCTGCCATGGACCCTAGTGGCTGATGAGATGCATGGGATTTAAAAAATAGTGTCTGCTTTTAGTCACAAAGTTAATTGTGCAATGGGGAGATGCAACCAGTTCATTAATTTCACTTTTTTCCTAGAGCATTAGCTTAGGTTATTGTATGAGGCCCAGGAACTTTCCTGAATCGGAAAGTGAAAGGAAAATTGGAACAGTCTTGCAAAATTTGGTGGAAAGTAAGATTTCTATATAACACTTTCTAACTGCATGATCCAACAATAGGAGTAATTGTACAACTGCTATAAGTATTAGGAGGATGTTTAAAAGCTAGGTATGTATGATTTATGTATGTTTTTATCATTAATACTACTAAAAATATTCAGTGTAGTCTTGTAAAACAAGTAATACAACCCTTATTTTCTGAAAAGGGTCCTAAATGTGTAGGGGTTTTGACATTGGAAAATTTTAAATAATTTTTACCACTAATTAAAATTAATTTTGTTTCCAGACAACATACCAGAGTATAAGGATCATGGATTAAAAGCTCATTTTATCTTTCAAATTAAATGCCATTAACTGGAAATAAATAGAGTATTCATAAGTTGTTTATGTTGCTACTTTAATTTCCTGTACCAAGCACCTTTGGTTTCCTGCCCCGCCTCCAGTTATTTCTGACTTAATTAATAAATTGATTCTAAAACAAACTAGTTCTTTTAGGTGTAATAATCTGGATATCAGTATTGTGTTATGTCTACCTCTTTAAGAATAACAGTTGTAGGTTGGACTGCATTTTTAGTACATCTCTTTGATGAATCCCTCCATCTCTGTCTCTGTTCCAGCAACAGATCTTTACAACTGAAGCTACATTACATTCATAAAGCATTATTGTGACCTTCTAGTTGATAGATTTTAGGCAAAAGCTTGCTAGAATTCATGGCAGAGCATCTAGCAATAATTTTACATTCAACATTGTTGCACTATTTGTAAATCCCTTTCTGCACTGAGAGACAAAAATTACTGGAATGTTGACTATTTTGTCCTCTCTGTGCATGAAGATTTACCAATTCAAAAAAGTGATTGCTATAAAATAGCTGCAGTAAGACTGCTTTTGATATACCTGGCATGCAACTAGGTGCAGAATCTTATCACAAAATACACTTCTAGTATCAGTAAGGAGGCTAAGGGCTCATGAAACATTCAGTTTGGGGCTGCATTTAAGTGCTTTACTATATTGAACCTGTATAGCAAGTTGTTTTCAAAATTAAAACCAGCTCCAATTTTTGCAGTGTATTCATATTTCTGTAAAACGGCTAGAAACAGCACCTAGAGCAAATATTGCCTTTGCTCAAGGAAAATTCTTGGGATTCAGCTCTGGTAAAAGCAATTCAAAGTATATTCATAGTGTCGCAATTGTACAGATTTGTAGATACACAGTAAGAAAGTAGAGCAGAACAGGTATGCAAGAAAGACAATACCAAGGCTTTTTAGAGACACCAGCAAAGTATAAAGCCAGGCTGAAACTGAAGCCTCAGTGCTGGTAAAATTATTGCATTTACAACAGAAGATGTACAATCCATGGTCAGTTTAGGGTGACATATTACAAGGTCATAGTTTGCAGTGGAGGAAGCCTCTATAATTACATTTTTTTCTGCTCCACCTTCGTAACCATGCTATTTTTTTGAAACTGAACTCTGAAACCAAACAGTTTTGATTGAGGTTATTTTTAATTGGCAATTTTGTAAAACACCCACAGGAAAAAGTGGGTATCACTTCAAAGTCTCTGCGACTTCACAGTTGCAATTTGGCAAGTCACTGAAGGCCCAACAGGAAACAACAGAAGAAACTGCAGTTGTGACACCAGTAGCTCCTTCAGCCAGGGGAAGCAGAAAGTGTAGTTGTGCAAATGAACTGTTGGCTTCCCAGGTGAAATCACTGGAGTGGGAGGAGGGGAAACAACTCTTTCTTCTTTTCTGGGAGAGCCATAAAGTTACTGCCATTTCTTTTAATAGATTTGCCCTTTGAATCTTGTGTTGCAGCCAAGAGCTCAAAAAGCAAAGTATGAGGGGAGAGACAACAGAGAAAAAAAGTAGAGTTGACTAAATAATAGTAAGAAAAAAGTGAAAGAAAGTAAAAGAGAAAAAGAGAGTGAAATTAATCTAGATTACTAATAAAAAAACAGTTCAAGACATCCAGGAGATACAGATGTCACAAGAAAAAAATCAGAGGCTTTATGCAAACTTATAGATAAAATTGAGGCAAAAAGGAAAGATGTAAAAGGAAATGTGTGCTGCTTCTCCAACTGCAGCAGTTTGTTGGTTTTTATATTTATATATACATATGCGTGTGTGTGTGTGCATGTGTGTGTAAATATATTTAAGAACAGTGGCATCAGTCATTTGTAAATCATGCTCTCGCATCTTCCTAACAGAAGTGCATCCCTGCACAGCCCCCAAGGAATACATTGGACAGATCTTCCTTCACAAAATAATCATTGAACACTCCTTTCTTTAACACTCTCCAAGTATTATCTTGTGCATTCATCATTCAGTCTGTCTCTCCATGTCTGCAGAACTGTTGCAGAATATTTTTTTTAATTTAATCTTCCAAATGTACCTTCAAGAATCAATTCTGCAGAAGCACCGCTTAGTAATAGCTACAGTGTCCTTACCAAACCACCTCCAGAATAATTTTCAATGTTACATTTGTACTGCTAAAATCAAAACCAGAAAAGCTTTCCATCATTTGCACGAGCTTGGTAGTGGAATGCTGTAAAGGAAGTAGAGAGTATTTTGAGATTTAGAAGACTTGTTTTCATAGTATCTCTATCATTAAAAAAAACACCTCACAAACTTTGGCACTGCAGGAATAAGAGTGGCAGGAGTGCAACACACACAACTGCTATCGTCATCTGCTCCTGTGAAACCAATAGAAATAAAGTTAGTTAATTAGTTCTTAAAGGCCATCCAAACTGAATTTTTTAAAATAAAGTAAGTTTCCTCTGTTTGACTCTATTCACATCAAATCAGAAGTTTTCTAAAAACTTGCTAAGCTACTAAGAATTTGGAATATCCAGCTTTTCATAGTGAACATCCTACTTAATTAAGCAATGAAGAAAAATAAATCCCTTTGCTTATGTGGGCTTCAGGAAGTGAAAATTGAAAGCATCTGATTTTCAGCTGCTATTCAGCTGCTATTAAACACACTCATGCAGTAAACCAACAAAAATCCTTACCCTGATCAAATACCTGAACTTGGGATTTGAACAGAAGCTGTAATAAGAACCATTTTTCCCTCAAAATGAACACCCTATTCGTTGGAAGATCTCTAATACTGAGGGTAAAACACAAAGGCTTCAGCACTTTCCCAAATACACAAAAAAGGGTTGTACAGGAGGCAACATATTAAAAGTAAGAATTGAGAACATTTTGAATAGCTCTTATAACCATAGATTATCTAGATCTATGGAGATGTATGTGCCCTCCTGCTACATGAGCAGTTGTTCTGGACTTTGGAGAAGAAAATGGTCCAGGTGGAAATAAAAGCCACCATTCTACTCTGAGATGTATGCATACAACTCAAAAAATTTAACAAACTGCAAATGAGCAAAAACGCATGTATGCTTAAAGGCATAGGATAATGAGATGTGCTTTTTGGATTCAGAAAATGAAGTCAGGCTCCTATTCATATATTTCTAGGGTAAGAAAAATGTAGATTAGAAGACTCTAAAAGCCTGTCATTGCATTATACTTACCTTCACACATATACATACATAATAGGCATCGGCTAAAAGTAGAGCCACTGGGGCTGTGTTCATCACTTTGTATTTTATTCTGTACAATGCTATCTGGATGATTTAGCTGGGAAAAAAATGTGGTTTTATCTGTGAATGGGTCACTGACCTTAGGATTGAAAGATTTATCAGGGTATGTTTGCATGACAAAATACAGCACTACACAGAAATACTCTAGCTCTAAATGTGACATTTCCAAAATGGAAAAGGATTTAACTGAATTAGCACAGTCCTCTGATCAGCCTCCTATGCCCTGCTGTTCAGTAAAGCTACTTAACCCACACAGAGCTGTACTAACACAGTTATACTTGTCCTGGTTTCTGTGCAAGCCCAGCATGACTCTTCACTGAATTTAACTCAAAAGGTATTTACATGATGGTTTCCAAAAGAGTACCCCTAAGCCTCCCAACACCTCCTAATTTAAACTTAAATAAGACCCTCACCAGTAAAAGTAAAAACAAAACAATAAAAACCAACCAAACAAAGAAAAACCCCAGCAAAATAAAAATATTTTACTTATTGCTATGAGTCCTGAGAATGAGTTGGGCCCAATAGACCTTTCACATCCTCACTACTGAAGAGGTGGAAGTATACAGAATATACACACCGTGCCAGCACATTGTAAAAACATCTGGACTCTCAGAGAGCAGTGACACAGCAGTAAGTGGGACCTGCAGGGACAGGTATGCAGTGGAAAGCTAGTGGGCTCCATGGAGCCAGAAAAGTAAAATAATAACAAATGAGAAAAGAAAAAGAGTAGGTCTAAGTGAGATCTTGGGAACAGAATATATTCAGGACACTAGCATGTGGAAAGGTGATATGCAAGTTGCCTGAGAAACAGAGAATTGGAATTCCCTCTTTATGAACACAAATGTAACCCAGATGACACTACTGAAACTTAGTGGGAGGAGTATCATTGGAAAAGTAATGTTAAAGTGAGTCTTTAGAGGAGGCTGAGGGACAACAGGATAGAGAGGGATAATACTATTCTACATCAATAAGTAATTCTGTGAGTATAATAACTAATGAAGCCTGGTCACTTAGTGATCTTCCTCTTGTAAATGATTGATGTCATCTGAAACTGTCAGCTGAAACTTTTTCACAGCTCACCATTTATAAAAACTCTCTCATGGGGATTCTTTGTTATCTGATAAGCCTTTCCCATAGACTAGGCATCCCTACTCTCCTTTTTCTATCTGGGAAAATGTCTCCCCACCTGATATGAGCCCAAATTATAGAAAATCAATTTTTTGAGACTGCCACTTATATGCCAATTTATTTGGAAAGAGTCCAGAGAGGAAGGAGGTAGTCAGAAGGTCATATATCACTGCACGATCACAGTTATCTTTTTCCCTGGGAGAGCTGTTAAAAAAAATAAAAGGGAAAAAATAAAATTAGTCTGTTTGACTAATGGACCTTAAACTATGGAAACAAAAGATCTGGAATGCTCATGGATACATCCTACAGCTGAACAGAGATTAGGTCCTTGTTGACATCTGCTATGCCGTATCAAACACCCCATACACAGGGGACATGATGAAGGGATACGTCAACGCCTAACTGTGATATGTACAGAAGCAACCATATAATCATGGGAGAGTAGGTCAGATTCTGAAAATCCCCCTCTGCTGGGGAACTTTGGAAATTATAGGAGAAAGTCTCCTGCCTCAAAAATGTGTATCTAACATGAGGGGCTCTCTATTAGGCTGCAGTTGCAAGTTACTGTTCTGAGGTAAGCACAGCTGAGATAAAAGGTTACCAACCCATTCCTGCATTTCCTTGCTCCTTCTCAACCTGAGCTATGTTCAGTTCTTTCTGGAAAAGCTTACTGCTCTTGAGTTAGGGCACTTCATTTGTCCCTGTGATTTAGATAGCTGAACTGGGTATGTGAAACAATCTAGCTTGCAAACAGAGAAAAAAAAATATATAAGCCCTATCATTTTCACAGATGATTATAACCATGGTCTTCACAAATAAAGGAGAGCAAAAGAATTCATGGTAACTTTGTTGCCAGTGACTGTAACCTCATATACTTAGTTATAAGCAAACAGAACAAAATTCAGAGTTTATGATGTATTCCTTTTTTCTTTAAAATGGCTAATTCCATAAAGCTGAAAATAATTATGAACCAAATCGCTTGGGAGAAAGACCTAAGCAGAAGAAAAAAAAAAGATAATAGCTTAGTAGATACCCAATTTAAATGGAAAATCATGAATTATAATTGGGAACTTCTTAAGAGCGTTTTCCTAGATGCTCAAAATCACAGAATCACAGAATCTTAGGAGTTGGAAGGGACCTTGAAAGATCATCCAGTCCAACCCCCCTGCCAGAGCAGGATCACCTAGACTAGGTTGCAGAGGAACACGTCCAGGTGGGTTTTGAATGTCTCCAGAGAAGGAGACTCCACAACCTCTCTGGGCAGCCTGGTCCAGTGCTCTGTGACCCTTACAGTTAAAAAGTTTTTCCTCATATTCAGGTTGAACCTCCTATGCTCCAGCTTGCTCCCACTGCCCCTTGTCCTGTCATTGGCTGTCACTGAGAAGAGCCTGGCTCCTTCCTCCTGACACTCGCCCTTCACAAATTTATAAACATTAATGAGGTCACCCCTCAGTCTCCTCTTCCCCAAGCTAAAGAGACCCAGCTCCCTCAGCCGCTCCTCATGAGGGAGATGCTCCACTCCCTCAATCATCTTTGTGGCTCTGCGCTGGACTCTTTCAAGCAATTCCCTGTCCTTGAACTGAGGGGCCCAGAACTGGACACAATATTCCAAATGTGGTCTCACCAGGGCAGAGTAGAGGGGAAGGAGAACCTCTCTCAACCTACTGACCACCCCCCTTCTGATACACCCCAGGATGGCATTGGCCTTCTTGGCTGCAAGGGCACAGTGCTGAATGTGAATGCTGAATTGCAGAAACAATAATCACAAAACACAACTCTCTAAAAACTGACAACGAAACAAAACAAATTGTTTCAAAGCAAACCTGAATGCAGCTATTTAGACAATGTAAAAAGATATTATTATAGCAAATGAGAGAAAAAAAGGGATAAATAGTAATAAATATAAGCCTATACATAGGATCTCAAGGAAACTAGCAATAGAAACTAAAGACTATAAAATCAAGGGCTGGCAGATTTGATTAGGATGGCGGAAAAATCTGAATTATGCAGGGGATAAAGAAAATCCTAAAATTGCTATAAAGATTTAGAACAGCTACCATAATACTGATGACACACAGAAGAACATAGCAAGTATTTTGTTTCTGGATTTTGAACCAACCAGGTGTTGCCATATAGGAGTAAGAAGAAGAAATTATTTCTGGCATAAACAAGCAGAAATTTAGTGGCACAGCTTTCATACAGGAGGTCTAAAACTATCACCTAAGAACCTCACTGAGCCATATATGTTAAATATATTATATTATCAAAATACATTAATTGCATTTTGTAACCTGAGGAAATTCAAGACAACTACTAAGAAGCTGAAATTATGCTAATGCTAATTTAGAGAGGGATACAGAAAAGCACTTGTGTTGAATTTCTCTTGATAACTTTTAGTCAAATTAAGTTTGGTTTTTAAAGTATTGACATATTACACGGATAGAGTGTCACATGAGTTTTTTATTAATAAAGTGGAAT
>NW_010180657.1:57151-59447 GCF_000695765.1 Mesitornis unicolor | reverse complement strand
AGGAAATACATTAAATTAGTTGCAAGCTGGTTGCCTTCTTGAAACTGTAATTAAAAAGAAAACCATCAAGCATCATTAACACTCCAATTGCACTCCATTATGAAAATCCATTGACATCAGGGATAAAAACGCTGACGTGCCAATAGTCAGGCTGCGCACCTAGCGCTACCGAGATTGTGATATTTGCATATAGTCCTTGGTCATGAAGTGGAAGGTCTTAAAAGCCCAGTCAGTCCTCCAGGTTTCCTTTTCTTTTTCCAAAACATAACGTGCTGACAGGAGAGGAGATAATTTCTCATGAAACTATTAGGTACTTTGTTAGTAGTATGATTTTCTAAAAGCTCTTTGTTATAACCAATTTAACCAAGAAAATATTAAAAAAACTCTTTGAAAAAGCAGGGTGAACTGCAAACAGAGACCAGATTTTACTTTAACAGTATGCTGTATAGTACCATAATGTAATAAAGGTTACAAAGGAAGCCCAGGTGTCATAAAGCAGTTCCACTGACTTGGACAGAATATTATACCTGCTGAGTTTTCCATTTTCTCCATCCTTAGACTAAGTCTATATTTATGAGGGGGAAAATGATGAAATATTAAAACAGTAAGCAGCTTGAAGATCTTCTGTTTGCTAAAATTTAACACATGCAGTAGTAAAAGACCAAAGTCCTAGAAGCAAGCTGCAGGGCTTTCAGGGGGACAAGGAGCTGTCTTGGTACATGCCCTGCAGCCACAACAGCTCACCCCAAGCATTTGGGAGTGCTGCACCGAGGGTCATTGCCGCCGGGCCTCAGGAAATGCAAGGGCTCTAGATACATTTTAGAGAAGGACAAAAATAGGATGTAATGTTCTTTTTGTCCTTAGGAATGGAACTGAGCTAGAATAAAGAAGGAAGCTAGCAAAGCAACATTCCTGACCTATTTGTAACATGATGTAAAGATTAATAGTAGCATTTCCTTTTGGAAGAATAGCTCTCAACTTAGTGTGAACAGACCTAGGGATGGTCCTCAGCTTTTTCTTTGGGAACTACAGGATGCATTTTTTATTTTAGGTTCAATCTTATCATCAACCCAACTATATTGTCAATTGCCTTCAATTTTCTAAACTGGCATCCAGACTTATCTTTGGAAAAAAAAGAGAGGTCAGAACTTCTAAAAAGTTTCAAAACTCTTGCCTTAGAGGAAGGCCATATAGGAGAATATTCTTGATGACGAGCAAGTTACGTAACACAGAAATGGACCACATTGCTCCAGTCTCCCATACTTACTCTGTGACCTCAGCCACTGACTGACTGTGGGTATATGGACAGTACAAGTGAACCTACCCTTCAAAATATGAATATCTCAGATAGGAGAATCAGAGATTCTCAGAAATCAGGGAATTGAAATACTGTTAACCATTCAAGAGTTGCTAAATGTTTTCCACTACATCTTTCAGGCTGCAAAACTCAGAGAAATAATCCGTTTCGAACATAACCAATCAATTAATCCTGGTATTATATTACTGTAAATTGAATTCATTAACTACAAGTTATCTAAGTATTTCTAGGTATGAAGTTTCAGGAGGGAACCTGTTCCTATTCAACAAAAACAGCACATAACACATTTTGAGGTGAAAATATGCGTGTAAACACTGGGAATTTAGAGTAGTGATTTACAAAGTTTTGTAGAAATAAAAACAGCCATAAAAGAGAGGATAAGACTGGATTTAAAACTTACTTTAGACCTCTGTCTGTTAAGTCACCCCAAGAAGATATGTGGGCCTTCCTCTGCAAATAAAGTTAGGATTTGCATAACTTTGATAAAACCAGAAGGATCATATTAGGATACCAGCACAGTGAGCCAAATCTTGGTTTGAACAAGGTGGCCATTATCCTTATCCAGTGCTGTAACATATGAGTCGTTCCCTCACCAGCTTAATAAAAAGGTGAACTGTTTAAAGGAAATCATAGAATGGTTTCCATTGGAAAAGACCTTTAAGATCATCAAGTCCAACCATCGATCCAGCCCTACGTCCACCACCAGACCATGTTCCTAAGCATGACATCTACTCATCTTTTAAACACCTCCAGGGATGGTGACTCAACCACCTTCCTGGGCAGCCTGTTCCAGTGATTGACAACCCTTTCAGTAAAGAAATTCCTTCTAATATCCAACCTAAACCTTCCCTGGTGCAACACCACTTGTGACTGGCCACCAGCTGGATTTAACTCCATTCGCCACAACTCTTTGGGCCTGGTCGTCCAGCCCGTGTTTTACCAGTGAAGTGTATGCCTGTCCAAGCCATGCGCAGCCAC
>NW_010180657.1:34264-57120 GCF_000695765.1 Mesitornis unicolor | reverse complement strand
TCAAAGGTCTTAATAAAGCCCAGGTAGACAATACCCACAGCCTCTCCCTCATCCACCAAGCAGGTCAACTTGTCATAGAAGAAGGTCAGGTTGGTCAAGCAGGACCTGCCCTTCCTGAACCCACGCTGACTGGGCCTGATTGCCTGCTTGTCCTGCATGTGCCAGACACAAATCCATAGCAAAGGGAAAGCAAACCTATCAGTAAATATTAGGACAATAAACCACCTGATAAAGGACATATAGAAAGAAGTACAAATCCTTCAATCTACTTCTTTATTTATTCTTTTTGACTTTTCTTTCAGGAATTTTAATTTATACTTCTAAAGATATATATATAGAGATAAGATAATGAATGGGAGAAGTAATTAATTTAAAATAGAACTTTGTGTTATGAATATTAGTATCAAAAATAGTAGCATAAAAGGTAAAAAAATGGAAAATAAAACCCAAAAGTATTAAGAAAGCACAAATTCTCAATTAAAATGCATACACTAATTCAGAAAAGCATTTAAAAACTCCTTTGCTTCCATGAAAAAATCTGAAAAAAACCCTTGAAATACAACAAATTTTTGTTCTGATGGATTGCTAGAGGAGATGGAGACAAAAACTTATGACATAATGGAGCAGTGACATTTGTAACATGAAAGACCACATTTGGTGTTTCAAATGGTCACATGATCCAGAGTTGCACTGAGGGGTCCAACAGAGCCCTGGTAATCTTTAACTTCTTGGAAAGGTACAGTGCCAAATACCCAACAAGAATAAACACTTATAGTTTAATTGTCATAAACGTGAAGCCTTTCTCTAGGGAATGTTCTTTACCCTGACAACCTAGCTTGTTCAAACCAAGTCCCAGCCCACCCCACGCCCCATGTTCAAACCTTGCTAGAGCAGTCAATGCAATGCAGTCAATGCAATGTTCAAACCTTGCTAGAGCTCAATGCATAAACAGAGTTGAATATTCCCATGTACACAGTGACAACACTAAGTAGAAAAGGGGAGTAAAATAATTAAAGCATTAACTAGGTTGAAAATTAAATGCCATGGATCATTGGGTAGCTCTGTGTTGGCTTATTGACTGTTGATAGGTTACTTCAATTATTTGCAATTTCTACTGCAGTAACATTAAGGGCCCTGTTGTGCTCCGTACTGTTTATACACGCCTGCTCTTAATGACTAAACCTAAATGGACAACACATGGGAAATGGCACAGAGTCAGAAAGAGGTTAATGGACATAACCAAGGTTACAAGACAAGATAATAGGAGGGATGAGAATAAAATAAAACAAGCAAAGACTACAAGCCATACCTCCCATCCCTTTGTCATCCTTAATATAACCCCTTGTTTTAGACAGATGAGCTTCACAAGCAACTAGCTTTAACAGTCTTAATACAATGTGTCTCAATGTCATCTGATGACTTTCTGGTAGTGTCAGTGGAAAGATACCTCTGTTGAAAGACTACAGGTGTAACACAGAGGTCAGGAGATGCAATTTTGGTTGGATCCTCTGCCAAATTTTTGTGTTAACAGGGACAAGCTGCCTAAAACTTTTGTAGACATGGCAGACTGTCCTGCCTCTCAGTGTTTTGATGACACACGTTAATGTGACAGCAGTAAGACCAAGGAAAGGTGGTTAGATCCAAAGTGTTCTTTGATTCTGAAAATTTTCTATGTAAAAGCAGATCTCAATCACACTGGACTAAAATTCAGAATTTAAACTGTTCTTCTCATTTTGGATTTTCAGTTCTTTCTGTTTTAAGTCCTAACTGTGGTAATAGCTGATTTCTGATACTGATTCAGTTACAATGGTTACATGTCTTCATAATGTTAGCATAATTAAATTAGACAAAAATACAAAAATATTAATTATCAAAATGAGGCCTTGGTTTGTTTAAAACTGATGCTTTGCTGACAAAGCTCAGCTCGTTTTGTTAGAAGAGGCCAATACATCAGTTTACATCCACCACTTCTTTTTGTTTTCCCTTGGCTATTATTGAGTTTAGTAGCTATAGAGTTTGACAGTTAATATATTGCTATTTAAAAAACTAAGTTTTATACTAAGCTTCATCAGATTCATTGATACATTGCATTAAGTGTTATATAGTTGAAATTCATCGTTATGTGTATTAAAAGTGGAAAATCCTGTTATTAAAAATACATATATATCGATGTGAAAAATGAGATCAGAGTGTGGACCAAATAATGATCTCTTATTCTACAGTATGCCCATAATTGCTAGAGACAAATTCTCCAGGACAGCAAATGTAGCCGCTGGGGTAAGAGGGGTTGCTTTTTAGTTTTGCTGAGAGAAGCTTATCTATTTCCATACTTTCCACTTTAGAATAACTTCTTCTGAGCTGTATAATGTTGAATTAAAATTATTTTGCCAAACCATTTATCATTTGCAGGACTTTGTTGTTAAAGAAGAGGCAAATGTTTAACATCAAATAAAACCCTCCAGAGATGCTAATTTTGCTAGCTGGTAGTCAAAGGAGGTCCACCTAAAAGCAGGGAGAAATCAGGCCAGTGAAAGAGAATTTAAGAAAACGACTGCTGTTTTCAACAGGAAAATATTTTCATTTGCTTTCCATTACCTTTGAGGACAGCTCAGCTCCCAGTTTCAGATCATAAAAAAGTATCTAGAGAGGAATCCGAGAGAATTCGTGGCATTGTTTTTTCTTTTCCATTGCAGCACCACAAGACATTTCTTCAAATGATTTTAGCTTCTCTAATTTACTGTTTTCACTGCAGCCCATTGCTTGGAGCCTATGTGAGCTAAAGCCCAAGTCAAACATAAAGTGAGAATCTTACTTGTTTTCCATTTGTTTTCTAAATGCTTTATTTGTGAAGAAATGGAATCTTTCTTTCTGTAACTTAAAGCATCTTATAAACTGTTGAAAGTAAGACACATACTTGCACATACAATTTGAAGGCTAGTGATAATCATCTGAATTAATGTGAGGGAAAAACTGACCATCACCAAAGTGAGTTTTTTATGGTAAAACACTGCAATGAAATGAGTCTTGTTTATTTCCCAGTGAGCATCTGCTATTTCAGCAGGTACAGATAAGGTGTTAAGTTTTAGTACCATGCTATGCATGTAAGCAGAAGATGCTGTAGGTTTTTCTATATAAACCACTTGCCTACTGTTCTTACTGCTGCATTTCTGAGTGCTTGCAGCTGTTTCCTAGACTTTTAGTTTTTAGCTAGGACAACTTTGTTTTTATTTTTTAAACCTATCTTTTTAGATCAGCAAAGTCACCAGCCTGAAGAATCCATGTGTAACTCATGTTGTTAATGCCCCTTAAATTTTTCTGGCTTTTTGAGGATACTTTGCTCAGTCCTTGTTCAGGTTCTGTACCAGGCTTTCTGCTTCCTTAATTGAGTTCAGTTGTGTGCAAAGGAAACAAAAAATAGAGAAATTAAGAAGTATTCATCAGATTGTACTAAATAAATATTCATTGAATGTTACTGGGTATGGCTACCTTATAGATCCAAGTTTCATGAGTCCCTACTATGACAGGACAAAGTTAATTGAGGCAAAAAAAAAGTGACTTCTAGCATAACTGAGCACTTCCTACTTGTGCTGACTTCAGTTGAAAATATGGTAAAATAGCATTTCCAAGAATCTACCCTCAGTTGTTTCAAGCTGACCATCCAAAATCAGAGGACACTCTTGTGCAATGTGAACATTGTAAACTTTTGTACTTCCACAGAAGAAACATGCTACACTGCATATCCCAGTAACATTATTTTAACTAGTAAAATAAATAGTTTCCTATGATAGATATCTATCTATCGTGATAACAGAGACTGGAGAGTCAAAACAGTTACAGAGTCCATTTTGCAATTGTTATAAAATGTGATTACAGTTGAAAAGAGTATTGGTCTAAGAACTATGATAAATGAGCACTGATGATGTGGCTCTTAGAGAGCAAAATCCTGGTATTTTCAATGCTTACACATTTGGGTGTTCTCTTCATGTAACAGTGTGGGTAAAATTATTTTATGATAATAAGGGATTACCCTTAAGGAAAGAAATTTGTCATCCATGATGCAAGTAGATTAAAGACAATGGAAGATCACATTCTAATTTAAAAAAGCGTCGGTAAATTATAATCTACTAAGCAACTTGCCAATATGTACATCTATTAGCTGTCACAGCAATGAACTGTAACAAATTTGTTAACCAATGCTTGTGTCTCGTTTCCACAACTGAGAGACAGAGGTAATTTTTCCAGGTAGATTCACAACTAAAAGCAAGGGTATATTGGAATTCTTGACCAACACTCAAATGCTCTATGTCTATTTAAAAATTAAGTTTAGCAGTCTATCATCCTTCTAGCAAAGAATATCAGAATGACCTGTACCTTATGTTCTCATTTCTTTTGTTTTAAATAATATATATCCATAATTTAGTGTAATTGTAGTGCATTAAAGATGATACTAGTTATTATGATACCTTCTATTATTTTCTCCATCTTTTCTTCCTTTTGGCTCTTGTCCATCAGAACTTCTCTTTTATTTAGGGTGAGAGATATGAAGAACACAGACAATGGCAGAGCTAAGGTGATTGTTTTAGAACAACACAACAGCCCCAGTTATGTTGGTTTAAAAAAGAAAAATTCCATAAGAAAAAAGCCCCACAACTGACAAGTGCAACAAATAAAATTAGGATTGAGGCAAGTCTTTCATAGTTCCCTTTCAATACCAGCTGCACAGCCTCATGGGAAAGAATTAGAAAGAGTTCAAAACATTTTTTTGGGTAGACAGTTTAGTGCATTAAATTAACAAGAAATAAAGTAAAACTCCCTCAGACCCAGACACAAGACCCAGCTGGCTCCACAGTAATGGTCCTTTTACCTCCAAACTCAAACCCACTACACAGCTCGATACTGCATTTGTGCTAGGATCTTCTAATCTCCAATATGTAAACTTCAGAGTACATTATTTCTAAATGCAACTAACTAGGCATTTATTTCCCTATCAAGCATTTCTTAAGGTACTGTATTACCAATGAGTCTCCAATAAGGAGAGAACAATGAGTATTTACAGTACTGAGGAAATTCTTGTTTTCTCTAGAAAGCAAGCTTTAAAGCCAATTAGTATTCATACAATTATTTCTATTTTACTAGCTTCAAACTTGCTTAATTTTCAACAGTTTAATTGTGGAGTATTGCTATTAATACTAACCTGAATAAAATCTGCTAAATCTCTTAACTAGCCCTGCCCAGTTCCTGGCTAGCTATATGAATGCATGGCCCACAGGCTGTGACATTCAGGTGGCTGTGTAACCTTCTGTGGTGATCTTTCCTTTTTTGTACAGCCTAAGTGTCCATAACCACAGGTACACCATTAGGACAGGAGCAAACATTTGGGTCTTGATGCTTTTTTGTCTTAATTACATTTTCCCTTTAAACAATCTCTCAAAATCAGTGTACTTCCCTATAAGAGAATACTTTATGGAAGCTTTTACTGTGCTTTCTTGATCAGGAACCAGTCATAGAATAAATAGCCATTCTCCAGGTTAATGACTCAAGACTTCTCATAAGCAGTCTATTAAAATTAATAAATAGCAAGAATGAAGTTAACATCATCTCTAACAATTAATATCTCTTAGAGATCAGTTATCCGTTCCAAAATAACTAGCCAAATTTTTGCCAAAGGTCCTTTTTTTAATCTTACTTAAACTGTTTCTAAAATATTATTAGAGTAGGAATCAAACAAGAGGGGAGAGGGAGAATTTTTTGAGAAATAATTTTCTAGGAAAAAGTCCAGCACTACAGAAATTACCTAGTCTAGACAATTTTCTCCATATGATGAATAAATAGCTCATGTAAAAAAATGAATTTGGGCTCAATACTTAAAGGTTTAAAATTGACATTCAAAAGGAAATGAAAACCAATAATGTGTGGGTTGAGGATTACCACAGGACTCAAGAAGGAAGATGCCTTTGGAAATTAAAGTTGTGTGTTTACGGTGGGATAACCAGTGATAAAAAATCATGATCTATTTTAATAAACAGCAAGAATGAAAAAGGAAAGTGTAATATACTGAATATCTGTCTAAATGGCAGTATTTGAACAAATCAAATCTGTATATGACGGAGGATCAGTTTTTGTAACAACTATAATAGTTAAATCCAAGGCTATTGTTATTTGGTATAATAGAGATCCCAGAAGAAGAAATAAATATTTTCTTACTACTTGGATTTGTCGAAATATTCTGAAAAGAGAAATTGCAAGCAGTGTTGCTTTATACAGCTTACAGAATGCAAAGGTAAAAACTAACTGCTTTGTTCTATTTAAAAAAAAAAAGAGAGAAATAGTATAAGCTAATCCAATTCAGAAAAAAAAGTAAATTTTAAAATAACAATTATTATTATTCATTAGATATAATATAATTAATGCTATTCAAAACGTTTGGGTTTTTGGAATGAATGATCATTCACTTACAGGATATAGCTCTGAAAATCTCAAAACACTTTAGGTGTACCTGCCCACAGCAGGGGCATTGAAACTGGATGATCTTTAAGGTCCCTTCCAACCCAAACCATTCTATAATCTATATTCTAATCTATAATGAATGAATGACAGCTTTATAACAAATACAAGAAGTAGCAATTTGCTATTCTACAGAAGAAACTATGTCACAATCTTTTTTAAACAAGTGGATAGAAAACAAAAAGAAACCAACTCTGATTCCCTTTTGCATTACAAAGGCTGTTCTTCCTTTCATGTTTGATGTTAAGTGGCATATTGCCTCCATACTGAGTATCTTGTGCCTGAATCATTCTTAGAAATTATTTTGAGGGCAGTTGAGAAGAATTTCAGGTGGATACCAGTTTTTTTAACATGAAATACTATGTCTCGTGTAGAAGAAAACTGTAGTCAAGACTCCTCTCATTGGAGATGTTGTTGTACTACATTTGGTGGTAATTTAATGATGGGAAGATGGAAAAAATGGAAGGGGGCCTTGTTCTCAAAGGAACATCAAACTTTAGTATGTTCTTGTGATACATATTTTTATATGAAAGGCAGGTGCATAGAAAATAATAAAATAACCTTGATTGCAATTCACCTTCACACAAATTTGTATTACATTTTTACTGCATTCTAAAATGCAAGTTACCTCACATTTCTTTCAGAGTGCAAAACAGGTATTTTCAATAAGATTTATGCAAAGATGCGATTATGTAACACTCAGAGAAATGATAACTCATTAAAAGATGCAAGTATTAGAATACTACGAAAAATCCCATACTAATTGTCGATGTAATTTTGGGACAGTATATTCTTTCGACAAATAAATGAAGATAGATTAAGCTAGTCACAAACCATGATTTTCAGGCAGTCTAGGTTTTTATCTTAGGAGTCTGGGAGGGAGTAGTACTAATTTATATGGGAAAAATAGGTATTGATGATCTTAATGTGCTTTAAGGAAGCAAGTAATACCTTTTTGATATTTAGCACAATTTCTATAATATTTTCTATCTAAATATATCCAAGTATGAAAGTCCGTTTTTCCTTTAAACCTTTCATAAAGCATCTAGTATTTGAGACACTAAGTGCAGTAAAATGTTCTGATCAGAAAAAGGATAAAGAGCTGTGTAACATCCTCAAAAAGCCTTGTTTCCAATAAGAATTTTTTTCTACTTCCTTCAAATAAAACAGAGCTAGATCTCTCAAAATAATGAAAATTTGAAGTGGGAACATGTTCCAGACCAGGAGATGGGGATGAATGTAAAATCAGATGGTCTTACAAGTCAAAAAGTGAGGATTATGATCAGCTCATGAAGCTTGACAGGTCAGTATATGAGAGAGAAAGATCTGAATTTTTTGGAGGAAAGATCAGGAGAGAACATATAAGCAGTTGGGCTGTGAAGGATTTGTACCAGCTTACTTTTGGTAGGGCAAAGTTCCAAGTTAGATGCCTGCAAATACTTATAAATACTCATCTTTTCAAGGCCAGAAGGGAAAATAAGTTCCTCTTTCTCTTGGAATACTGCAAACCAGAGAATCAAACACCCTTATTACAGCAGATAAAATGTGATTTTTAAAGAAACAACAATGGCATAAGGAAATAAATTTCCATATAATTGCAATGGAAAGTAGGAGCCTGATTCATTCGCTCAATAGCTATCTAAGGATTGCCTAGTCTCCATGAAAGCCATAACAGAAACACCATAAAGAACTAAGCTAGGAAGTTACAATAACTGGAGCTGGCCAGAGCATCTCATGCATTGAGCTGAGTTTTTCAGGTCTTCGATAGATAACTACAGAACATAAAGGTGCAAAATGCAGGCTGTGATGGAGGCGTAATGAGAGGGTTTCCATGTTTCCTAAGCAATCAGCCTGGGCAGCCCAGCAGCATGGAGATGGCTGAGGACAGCGCTCAGACACTGCTGCAGGAAAGCTCTGGGCAGAGAAGTCGGGCTGGCCTGGTCTCAGCCACACCGCCCCTGGGCAGTGGACTCTGAAATAAACTATCCAGACAACTGCACCTAGATTTCATCACAGAAAAATGAATTTCCTCACTCAGAAAGCAAGTGTGGGAGTAAACTAAAATGCATATAATGTGACTACCTCACTGTGAAATAGGAGATAAATTTCTTGACAGTTTAGATGTTTGCTAAGGCTGCTGGAATACAACAGCTTTCCCAAGTACAGCACACTTCTTTGGCAGTTTCTTTCTTTCTTTCAACCTTTTTCCTGAAGAAAGACTCTGTTGCATGAAAAGGGGAACCCTTGTCTCATCAAGCTCATGATTCAAGGAGATTCCCCTCTTTTTGAACTCCAAACAATGCCAAGGAGTCCAAGTCTGCCCTGACTTTTTCAGGTGACTCCAGTGTCCAGCTCTCACAATGTCATCATACAAATTGGCAGATGTCCGTTGCCAGAAAACTTTATTCTTGTCAGCTCAGTCATCAGTAGGAGGTAACTGACTGTCATGCACAATTACATTTCAGTGGTAATAACGCTTCAGTCAAGGATTCACTGCTGAAGCCCCTTAACAATACAGTTCAAGAGAGAGGGTAAGTGGCAAGACAGAGTCAAAAACTCAAAAAGAAGTTTGGAGCCTGAGTAGGGCGTGTGCCCAAAGGCAATCAGCAGCACACTGGCAAACTGCCCAAACTGTTATGAATGACATACATGAGGAAATTTATTCTCACTTTTTTTTCCTAATTATAACCAAGGACCTGCATTAAAATTCTTTCTACTGTTCTTCACATGCTGTTATTAATCAAAGTGCTAAAAACTAACATCAAAGAGGAAAATATGAAGAGAGGAAGTGAAAGAAACCAAAGTCTATTAGTAATTTACCCTGAAGGAAAAAACAGAAACAAAGCCCAAGGGACAAAATAGCCATTGAGTATATTCTGTGCCAATGTGAAAGCAAAAAAAGAGAAAAAAAGAGTAATTTTCTCAGGCATTTTTATGAGTCAGGAGAAAAGTTATCCCTTTTGCCTGCATAGCTGAGTACTGTCATGGGACGCAAGAAAAGCCAGAGGCAAAACCAACACAAAACAAACAAAAACCCCAAACCAACACTGTCTCCCCCGAAAGCTTCCAGTCTGCACAAACAGCCTTCAAACACAAATTATGTTTTTTTGGCCTCACAATGAACAGGGTCGGCACAAAATTGTTCATATAAAAAAATCTGACTTTAAAATAATTCCTACTTTTATTTTTCTTCAAAAAGGTGAATAATAAGATAGGAAGTGAAAAAGTATCTGCAGAAGTTTTTAGGATCATACCACACATTAATAAGATCTTTGTAGCTGGTGTACAGCCCCAGTGTAGCAAATACTAAGACAGACATGTCCAAAGTTGCAGAGAAGTAGATGATGGGAAATGATCTGTATAATAATTACAGACATGGCCAATTGTGCACACCTTTGCTTTCCTGCTCAGATCTGTTAAGGCCTGACTCATCTTTGTTTGTATTTGATTTCTGTATCATCACCTGGCCACAGAGTACTCTTCTTTGTAGCTGACTGCATTTGGGATTTAATTTTCTATTTTTCTTTTTAAAGCAAGATTTTGGCCAGAACTGGAAGTTTTCCATTCAGGTAAGCAAGCAACAGCTGTTGAAAGGATTTTACAGCTGTTACAGCAAGAATCTTTCACAGTGGCTCATAGGACAAGTGATGCCATTAGATCTGGAGTCACTCGAGCACTCACATAGGACAATCTAATAACAGTTGGAAAGTTGCTTTCTCCCTTAAAATCCTAGAGGAAAGAGCCAGACCTGATGTTGGAAAATGAGAAAGTACCAGAAAACTATATGTCTAAACCGAAATCCCAGGATAAGTGTTTAACCCATAAAACAGCATGATGAAGACAGAAACTGAAAAGAAAGATGTTAATGAGTTTCTGAATTTTAACTTGTGTCTTCACAAGTTTGCTAACACTGGTGGCTTCTTCCTGTAAAATATATTACATCTGCAGTGTTCCATTTCCTTTATACTGGTCCCTTTGGTAACTTTGATAGCTCTCATTAGCAGTTACCCTTGATTTATCCAAATTTCCCAGTTAATACATTTTAAGGACAGAAGGAACCACTATTAGCATGTAGACATACCCTTAGTAAAGACAGGCAAATACTCTGTGGTGATCTCTGCAGAGACCAACGACTTACATTGATGTGATTCACATGTGATTTAACAACAGCAGTTAGAAAGTGAAAAACTCATATTTCACACTTCAGATTGATATATTCTAATTATGACCTGGGTGTGAAGAGAAGTCTGGGCTGGATATTACTAACTTACCAGTTCTAGGCAAAAATCAAACATTCTTATCATTGATTTTTGTTTTCTTTTGACACTTGTCCATTGGCAATGATGCATAAATTACTGATATTTCAGAGACTTTGGTCACTACCTACGGTGGGATAATTTTTTTTTCTTAGTATATTTTTTTAAGCTTGAGTACAATTTGCATGCAATGCAATCATTTATAGGCACAAAGTAAATTCAGGTCAGAATCCACTTCCTCAATTTTTACTAATCCTTTAAAATTCTTTTCACTTTTATGCGTTTCTAGTCCAAGTACATGTCAGAAATAGGACACTATTAAAAGAAATCCTTTCTTGGTCAGAATCAAGACTGTGCGGAAAAACTGCTCTAAAGCAGATGGTTATCTGTGAAGTTGAAAAAAATAAATGTCATACCAAACATATGGATGCTCTAATTATAGATTATTTTACTTTACCTTATTTATATTCTGGAGGGATCTATACTTCTTTAAAAACCAGTGAGTTTAATTATAAATTAAATACAAGTTTAAAATGCATCCTTCTCTGACTGCCTGAAAGACTTGAAACATTTTTCTTAAAGTATCCCTATTTCCTGAAAATTATGTTTTATCTGCTCATAGGCTGAGGGATTTGTAAAAGCAGCATGTCAGATATCTGAACTAGTGGAGGAATGCTGATCAGCCTGTCAGATGGCTGTTTTGTGCCAGTGTTCGCAGGCAGTTATATCATGAGGTGGGATTGCCATCTTTGCTTCTCAATGACCCATGGTGGACATTTGGAAAGTCTCTTTTCTTGTTATCTCACCTAGGATAGAAGCGTCATATATATTTTATAAGGAAATCATGAAGATGAAATGTGTTTCATGAAGTTATGTGATACCTCAAGCGTATGCCAAGTGTTCTACTCTAATAACTGTAGCATTATACACCAGCCTGAATGCACATTTAGTAATACATAAGCAAGTACAGACACACCTCTTCTGCAGTCAGCACAGAGGAGTTGCACTTTCTTACAAGACTGCTTCTGACACTGATCTAATTAAAGATAAGAATAGCGTTGCACATACAATCATTACTCTATAGAAAGTAATTCTCAGTATTTAGAGACGTTTCTGATTTCTTCTTTTACATACCCTCTAAACCAAAAAATTGTTATGAAACCAACCACAGTTTTTCCCATTACAGAAACAATACAGACTGGTGTTCCTTGAAAAAGTCTCCACCTACATGGGTTTCATGGAAGATGTTTGCCAAAATCAGTGCAGTCTGTTACTATGCACAGTGTGTATTTAGCTGGCACAGTCAAAAGCTTGACTCTATTCACCATCAGGTCTCAGTGACGATGCTATTTAGAAAACTGACATTTGGGCTTGCTTCTCTTGCTGATTAGTAAAGCAACTTTTTTTTTAATATTCCTTTATGTTTCCTTGTTGTTTGATAGATGTTGATACTCTTAAACTCTCAGGCCCTGATGTGGCAAACGTATCCACATGAATGCAATTAATTCAGGTGAAACAAACTGGACCACTTACTGAGAAAAATATTAAAGTACTTAAAATCTTGAGGAACACTTCAGTTGTTGGCTCAAGCTAAAGAAAATTGCATCAATTTTAGGAAAGAGCATTACTTTAGTAACATCTTCAATGCCCAAAATCCACTTGAGGATACACTTGATAACACATCTTTTTCCTGCAGTTTTGCTGGCTCTGTTTATCATAAGATTGAAACCCAGGCACTGCATTTTTATGTTATAATCTTAGACATGAAGTCTCATACATGAAGGAAAATTACCCTGATCAGTTACCCTGATTAGCTGATCAGTTTGTAAACAGATATGAACAATTACATTTTTCTCTTTGTAAGCCATGGCTTTCATTATTTCCTCATGTGACCTGAGAGAAAGCATGGCTTCTCTGAAAATACTAAAAAATATCTTGACTTTATTTTTACTAAACATGGCCTTCAACAGTGGCATACAGGTAGATACGGATTCACTTCAACCTCTGCTACATGACTAGTGGCGTTAAAACATTTCGGCAGGAAGAAGACTGAGGATGAGTAAGTCAGAAAGCAATGCAAGGAGTAAAACAACAAGAAAGATTAAAATAAAATGGATCCAAATACAGCTGGTTTTTCAGAAAGGTGTAAAAACCATTTTGTCAGAAAATAGTTTCATTGTTACTATTTCTTGCATGAAGCATCATCCAGTATCAGAGGAAACATTATTATATCTGCAACAGTTTAATTTTCCAGGTAAATCTAGGTTTTTTCTGTGATTAGCAGTAAAATCAAGCCAAAAAAATTACAAAAAGTCAGAATATTCCCAAAGGCCTGAAATACGAGAATTGCAAAATCAACAAAATTTTGTGTAAGATAAATCAAGTAAATTAGTTTGGGACATCTGTAGCTACACACACTGTAGTGGGAACAGCATGCAGCCTACCTGATTGTAGTTACTCCCAAGACCTGCTTGTGCTGTAGACAAAGGGTAAACCAATAATGTATTAGGGTCACATCCTACATTAAATGTCCCAAATGTTCTCATAAAAATTCTGTTCCACATTTTTAAGAAGCCAAATCTCTGCTGTCCTTTGGCCAGGGTTAGATTTGCATTGTAGTTTTGCCCTGATAAAAAGAACTTGCCCTTCAGGTTTGACTGGAAACTTAAATACCCGTTTTGTTTCAAAATCCTCTGAGAAATCTCACTTTATAATGAATATAATGTCAAAAAATGTCACTCATAAGTTGGCTTCCTCCATAAAAGATTTTTTGGAACAAGCTGTGTTTGCACTGCAGTTCAGTAGTTCACTGCTGTCTACAGTAGCACTTTGTAACTCCACTTTGAGAAGGCCGGAGTCCCATAGGGAACTATTCTTTTTTCCAGTATATTTGACATGTTCAGCTGTTAGTGTTCATTATGGTCATTATGAGCTATTACTGCTCATTACGCTGTTAGGCAGATGACACCTAGATTTACTGAACTAATGGTGATGGAGGTGGAGGAACCTTTCTCTTCAGATACATGAGTGATCAAAGAGGAGAGCTAAAAATCTTTGAGATAAGAGGAAGAACAGGAGGCATTGAAAGAAACACTCTACTTTCAAACTCAAAGCAGTGATATCAAATCATGTATGCCACTCAGCATTATGTATACACATCCCTATTACATTCATCTCTCTCTGTTTTCCCCTCTGCTAAGCTCTAGAAACCATATATCTCAACTAATAGAAACAACATTGAATCTAAGCTAATCAGAATAATAATTCATATATTACTGTTCTATTTTCTCTGTGCCATCCCTCATGCAATGACATATTTCACTTTGGCAACTTACTTTACTGATACAATATCAGATAGCCTTAGGCATAACAATTTAATTATTCTCTGAAACCAAAATAGAAAAATTAGCATAGGCAGTTTCTGAAAATAATATCAAGAGCTATACAGCAACCGGAATGTTTAGAAAATCTATTCAATTACATATTTGCTTTTTCCATTATCTATTAACATGAATCCAACAAATTTAGAGTCTGAAAACATTTACCAAAAAGAATTAGCAAACAATGTTTTTCCCATAAAAACTTACAACATATTGACCAACAGGTTAAATAGCTTAAATAACAGTTATCAACATAGCAATTTTTTTTTAATCAGCCATCCTTATTTATTTTTTAAAGAATTAGATGAGTTTTGAGAGGAGAGGAGGGGAAATACCTGACTAGCTATAATATTTGATTTAGTTTCACTGGAAATCATGCTTTATTTCACTTGAAATTAAGTTTTTTCCTGTGAAGAACCAGAGAATAAACATGGAAAATAAACATATAGTGCCAAGTTTTTGGTATCTCTTCTATTACTACTCCAAATGTAAGGATACAGCATACTCTGGTTTTCAGATCTTTTTTTCAGGTCCTTTATTAACTTCCTTGTGTGTCACACAATTCAACACAGCACTCAAGCTCCTTGACAAGCAACCCTAGAAGAGAGTCTCTGAGGATGCGCTGTGCTGCAACAGCACCACTACTATGCACTCGCTGGTGTAAAGTGGCTAGGGTAAGCTGCAAGATCAAGGGAAAGGAAACGTCATTGCTATCTGCTATTGTGTGTAGAACAAGAAAGAAGCAAGTAATAATCCTTCCCCTCATGGTTTCCACTCAGCTGTGCATAGGCAGGCAGCGAGGCCAATGTTCACTGGCTGAGAAGCAAAACAAATACCATCAATTGTTCTGTCAGCAGCAAGAGCTTGTATCAACTTTAGGTGAGTATCATCATGACAGGAGCAATGTAACATTTAAATAAATATAAATAATTATACATTCTGACTTAATTCCTAATTGTTGATGTAGTCTAAATAGCTTTTTGTTCATGACTGGGCATTGTCTGATACCTAATCCTGCACCAGTAAATATAATCTAGTGCTTTCCTTATGATTGAGAATTATATTGCCAGATGCCATGAATGCAGTGGACAATTACATCACATTATAAATACGGGGCTTGATCCAAGACAATTAAAATTAATGAGTTTTTCTATTGCCTGAAATTTGCTAGAATCAAGGCCATAATTAAAAGATAGAGTTGCACTTTTAAAAGCGATCTATACATATATGATATATGTATTCATAGTATGTGATAATCTTGCAACTATAACATAAAATGTCAGTATGGGTGCAGTTTTAACTGAAAAAAAAAATACCTTTCTCAATGATCAGTTTTTGTTTCTTTACAAATTGACCATTTATACTATTGTGAACCAGTAAAATACTAAAAACGCTTTATTAAGATAATCAAAAGCAGCTTTAAGAGCAAAATTTTACTCTTTTCTTTACTGCATTCTCCAAGACTCAGATTCTATTAACCTTTTTTATATGTTAATTTTATACATGTAACCATATAACTGCAATCAGGAGAACTACTCATAGTTAATCACGAACACTACAAATAAAGAGTGGTTGTAAAAATCACAAAAACTATTTCAGCAACAGAGACCAGGGGTGCTGAAAGAAAGGAAACATCAAACTCATGTTTTTGTAAAAGGTCTAGATTTTCTATTGTACTCTGATTATTATGCTCTTGAGATAGTCTTCCTTGTATCTCAAATTGTTTTCTTGCTTCAGACTGATGTGAAACTACGGTACTGTCACTGACATCTCTTCAGAGTTGTACCATCGTAAACAAGAGAAAAATTTAGCATAAAGAAATCTTTAAAAGCTTTTACTGAGGCGTTATTAGAAAAGGACGTCGAGGTACCCACATCATCCGAAACGTGACAGTGCGCTGTACATTGAAGAGCACTGGATAAGCACTGCCCTCAGCAAGGAGCAATGTGCAGATGGCACAGCTTCAGATCTGAGAGCACAGTTAATTCTGTTTGGAAAGTACAACTGAAACTAAGAAACTTAAAAAGAAGTAGCCATCATTTCCAAAGGGATAACTGAGCAGGAGAAAATGGAAACTATAACTCAGGAGAACATTTGAGTATAGTAGATGTAATTTTGTCTGAATTAAAAGTAACACTGAATTCTTTTTAACTTCTCACATAAGCTACAACTTTATTCCTGATTTTAAGTAATTTCATATACTATTTGTATTTTCAAGATCATCAATGTTGTTTAGTATTTGATATAAATCCAATCCTATAGTGCAATGTATTAACGATCACAGTATGTTATAGAAAATATTTAATAAAAACATGTTTAAAATTACTTTAAATCACACAAATTGCTAAAACACTTACATTCTCCATTTCCTCCCTTTGGTATGCCACAAGAATGTTTGCTAGCATGGCATAAAATAAGGAGTTGTGAATTTTATACTGCAGTGAACAACTGATTGTTTGTCCTGCTGAGTGTTAGTGCTGACCCAGGTAGCAGTGTTCTATAGTCTGAAGATCAAAGTGCAACTTACCCATCAAAATCACATTCCAGCCCTTCTTTATTACTCTCTTAACCTTTCATCTGTACTTAATGTGCTTTACACAGCACTGAAAAACCCAAATATAAAAAAATGTTCAGAAAGCCTTGTTTGGTGAGTGATCCTTATTTCTTGACTTACCATGTTAACAAGTTCTTTGCTTTTCCTGAAATTTTCCCATCATTAAAACGACCGTGCTATTCCTTCTGAAAAATGAGTGACTTAATATACATAATACATTTGCTGCTTTCAGAAAAAAGTACTTCACTTTGATTCTTCCTAGCAATATTTATGTTAAAGAGTTGATATTAATGAAAACACTTGATGAAAAAATGAGGTTTATCGCTAGAATTGGTTTCTCTTTTTCATATTCTTTTAAAACCAACATTATTTTGGGAGGATTATTTTTTAAGGAAACACAGCAAATAATGTAACATATATGTAAACACTCTCAAGAGAAAATAAAACAAAACCATTTCTCAGTTGTATTCTTACAGAGAAATCCCCAAAGATGTCTTTAAGACAGCCTTCTAGATTCTGCAAGTTGTTAAGCATGGGACATTTAACCTGCTTTTTGCAACTGCTTCATTCCAAAGCATTTCACTACTTGCATTTACTGAGAAGCTGCTATTAAAAGTACCTTCAGTCTGCCTTATACTTGTCAATTGCAGAAAGCTATTAGCTGTAATTGGCAATTTACTTTTTTTCCTTTTGCTGCTTTTAATGTAGGATCAGCTTCCAAAAAGTAAGGTTTTAGAATTTCACTAATGTACCCTAAGCGATGTATTCACCAATGGCGTAGGCAGTTTTCAGTTAAGAAATTGGTCTTCATCAACATGTGATTTTTCACTATGTGTCAAGAGATGTGAAAAAATATGTGCTTAAAAATTGCCAAATTGTGTGGAAAAGGAACAGTGAGATGAGTGACAGCACAGAGGAAGCATGCTGGCATGATGAAAACAAAGGAAAAAAGTAGGATGCCATATAGGTCAGTGGTTGGTAAGCGGAACCTAAATAATTGGCATCAAATTTTAAAAAGTCAACATTTCATGGGCATAGGTACAGCTTACACTGGTTCATTTCCTAAGTAAAAACAGGCAAAGAAGGGAGAGATAGTCTTCCATTCACTTATAACTTGCAGGTAGTCTTTAGGACTACTCAAAATCAGAAGCTCCTTTCCAGAAAACTCAAATTCTAACTGAAAACACTACAGCCTAAGGCTTCACTTGGTCTAACCTGTGACCAGGTGATTCTTCACCCCCAAGCATTTAATTTCTGGGTAATACTAGGATAAGTGCAGGGTTTACCAAAAGAGCTTGAAAGGCTTAGCTTAAGTGTGAAAAAGGTTCTTTGTCTCTGCTTTGGACATCAGCCACTGTAAAGTTTGCAGGAGACAGATAATGATCTCTCACTGCTGGACTGTCAAAACAGAGCTATTTACTCCATTGGGGTGGTAGAAGAAGTAATCCTTTCTGTCCCTGTGAGCCCAAGTCTGAAACCACAGCACGTGACAGTAGATTATAGACCTACTCCTGTCAAAAAAGGTAGTAGTGTGGTTATCACTTTGCAGAAAAGCATATTTTTTTTGCCCAAGACAACTATAATGGGCTAATTAATATTTCATGAGAGTCCAATCTATGCTGAGACGAGGTTTACAAAGATAATCAGGAGTTAAAAGATCAGGTAGACATCTAGAGAACAGTTCATCTGTCCCCTCATAGCACTTGGCATCCCACTGCTACGCCTTAACATGACAGAATCACAGTCTAGAGGTAGCAGGGACCTCTGGAGATTTAATCCACCACCTCCCCTGCTTAAACCAGGGTCAGCCACTGCAGGTTACTCTGGACTGTGTCCAGGTGGTTTTGAATATCTCCATGCACTGGCACTGGAGACTTCACAACCTCTCTGGGCAACTTAATGCAGCATTTCACCACCCTCAGAGTAATGTTTTTCTTTGCCCAAGGCTGACTCCTTGTTTGTTTTTGGTTTTTTTGGGCTTTTTGTTTGGTTTTTTTTTTTTTAAATCTTCCTTATTCTATATAAACTTAAATTGAAGCTAGTTGAAAACCAAACCCCTTTCACATGCTTGTTTTCATTTCTTTTGGCTTCCAGCATATATTCACTCCACTGGCAGTGAGAACTTAAGGACTACGTTCTGAATATGTTTCTGCTGAGTTCTGCAACTTTGCAGGATGACTTTAACAACAAGTAACTATTAGCACACATTGATAGTCACAAGTAATTTTCTTTCTTTCAGAGTGGATTGATTATCTTTACCTAACTCATGCAGATGTCCAGGGAGGATACACTAAGGAACCACAGAGAATGTGATGGAAAAAGCTTTTAAAGGACTCAAAAGTTGTAGCACCAAAAGACTGACTAAGCACTTGTGTAAATGAAAAATGCAGTCTCATGACAAAAACTCTCCTCTGTATAGTCAAACAAACCTGGTTTCTCTATTTCCATCATCCAAATTCAGTCATTAGTGGGAAATAAACCTAATTGGGCTAATTTTTCAAAATTATTTTGTTGGAGTGTTGTAAGAGAATCATATAAAAGCAGAGAATAACCTACATACTACTATTGCAACATTGAAAATTTGTCCAGTGTCATTCTAGAACACTGGGAAGACTTCAGCAGTGGTGAGTTACAAAGGTGCTTACAAGAACGGGAATAACAGAGAAAAATAAATATGTTGACGCAGTTTTCTTTGGTGCTCTAGGCAGCGGAAACAGAACCTCCATCTCTTTCAGAGTCACTGCCCCACGTAGTTCTCCTATGGATGCCACGTGTTGCCATTGGTGATTCTTCAGTACAAAACACATAATATTTCCTATTTGTAGCTGGTTCTAAGTAAAAATAGATAAGGTTCTTGAAAAGCTGATGATTTCTAATGACAGCTGCTTGCAACCATTTTGCAAGAGGGTCTATTCTGTGGTAATCTGGAACTGAAAGTGGTTACAAGACAATGTTGTCTGCAAAAGGAGAGTTTTTTTCCACATCCTTAAGATTATTCAGACATTTTCCTCACCCTCAGCTCCATCTTTGATACATTGTAGCCAAGCAATGCTATTTTTTTCTTATTTTGTATTTCTGAAGAAAAGAGGTTAAAACTGAGCATTTATTCTAGATAATACTTTTTCAAACTTATCAGTTCCAGTACACCCACTGAATATACTCCTGTTTGTAAAGTTGTTTGTACACAGTACTTTCAAAAGAAACTTGTCAACAAAAACATCTGCTGCCATGACTGAATTTGAACCAGACATCAAAACATTACCTATGAAATATTTATAAAAAGAAACCAGACCAAAATATACAGAACTTTCAAAAGATGAAAAAAACAACATTACATGCTCATGGAGGGGAAAGAAAAGAAAATGTATGCATCATTTTAAAGCCATTTAAGAACACACCCTAAAATTTCAAATTGTGATCATCACTTCCATAACATTTAGCTTAGAGACAACAACTGCAAAGTTGGAATTTGGGCACTACTGTAGATGTTGAGTTTTGTGGTTGCTAGAAAATGCAGGTAGTATCTTCTTATTTATCAGTAACATTTTTAAGGCACAACTTCAGCTGGAGGGAACCCACGTTAGAAAATATCTATATTAGTAAGGTAGATGCCAAGTGAATTCTTCTCTATTAGAAAGAAAATATATGAAACAGTGAGTACATTTCCATTTTAAGTTATCTTTTTTAATATAAATTCAAGACCTAATGAAAAACAATACCCAAGCGATGTGTATCCAAACAGCTATTAATTATAGCAACAGGAGAAACTCAACAATGAAATGGTCTGTAAGCTTTGAATATGCAAGATGTGCAAGCCCATGAAGTGTTAAAAGAGAAAATTTTAAATTATCAGAAAGAAATGGTGGAAAGAAAGTTAATACTCCTTTTATTGTGAACGTTTCCCTTTCAGCCTAACATAAATTAGCCTTCCTAGTTAAGGACCATATAAAAGCAAAAGGAAAATATTTAGAGAAATTTTTTTCAAAAGGCATGTAATAATAAAGTTAGTAATTATAATAGCATTAGGATGCTCAGGAGTGTATTTTACAGGGCCATTAATATAGTTCATGGGTAGCTGAAAGCACATGGCCTTTGGCCTCATGCCTCACAACACACATGGGGCATGCATTAATG
This sequence comes from Mesitornis unicolor, assembly GCF_000695765.1. NCBI lineage: Eukaryota > Metazoa > Chordata > Aves > Mesitornithiformes > Mesitornithidae > Mesitornis > Mesitornis unicolor. The sequence continues at coordinate 36,292 of NW_010180657.1, read as the reverse complement.
GGTCTGTAAAGCACACCCTATTGCATCTCACTGCTTTAATAAAGCCTTACAGATGAAATGTGAAACCATTTTCAGTTGAGCTAGAGTATCTTGCTAAAGTTAAAAGGAAAACTTCAGTCATAGAAGCAAATCAACTAATGCACAATAAACTACACCCACAAGTAGAGACGGAAGCAAACTTTTTTGGAAGAAATTAATTTACCCATATGTTTTCTGTTGAAATCAGTGAGATGATACAAGTAAGTGCTTACCAAACTCATGGGATACTAGAATCTAAGTAAGGAAAACGAGTTAGGGATATGTTTGGAAATTATTTGGAGCTGTATGGCACTATGCTTTCCTCTCTTTATGTTTTGTACTTCCCATACTGAACACTTCATTCTCAATTAATAATTACAAAAAAAGTAAATAAATTTTTCAGCATATCTATGGCACAGTAAGATATCTCAACTGAAATACTGGTGAAAAGCATTGAGAAGATGAACAAATTATAATGAAAGTGGGATATTTCATAAAAGCAAACATTCAAGAGCTGACAGAAAAATACAGCAAAAATAATTTTAAAAATCAGAATTCTTGAATGTGTAGAGACTGCTCACCTCGTTTTGACTCTACTTCATTAGAATCTTGACACAAAAAGAGTGAAAAATTACTGTAGAACAATGAAAAACCCAATAAAATGTATTTCCATCTTGCTGCTTCTGAGTAACAATAAACCCCTTGAAATATGGAGAAGATCTTTCAAATACTTAATAATCAAGATACATAAGTGATGTTTCTTTAAAAAAAACATTTAGCTTGCAACATATACAACAGAAGAGATATTAATATATTTGTAAAAGTATTTTGAATATCTATTATTTATATTTCCTTGAAGGCAATTTTCATACTTTGCTTAATAAAGGATGTTAACCAGCACACATAATTTCCTCTGGCCTTTTATAGGCTTTCATCTAGCAGTTTTTCCATGTAATGTATTCAAATTCAGTTTTTGCCAAAATAGTATTTATTTGCCAGTACATCATGGGATGTAATAAATCAGTACATCAAACAATGCAGTCGCCTGCATACTCTATGTTGGAAGGTAATGCAAATTGCTACATTTTACTGTAGCATATTCTGTGTTGACTAAGACAGGCATTTACACATGGATCACACATTAAATAGAAGAAAAAAATTAGGACTCTCTCATGCCAGTACTGCTTCCAAGAGAGTTTTGGTCCTCTCTATCTATTGTTCACATTACTCTCTTGAACCATTAAAAAGTGCTGTTACAATCTTAAAATACAGATCTTGCTCAATTGATTCAACAATATCATGAGGCATTACATCAAAGAAGTATCAGAACAGTATTTGAGCTAGTACCTATATATGTAAACTAATTTGCACACCAAAAAGACATAAAACAAGCAATTTCATGCATCTGAAAATGTGTGAAAAATGAGAGCAACATTTGCAATGGAAATCCCTCTCAAGTTATCTATTGCTTCCAAAGCCCCACAGTATACAGGAGTGTTTCATTTAAGCTTCAGAAAACTTGGGACTATTTTAATATATGTAATTAAATGCAGTGAACTGGGAATTCAGAAGTATGCTATCTGCTTGTCCTGCTACTTCGATCAGAAGTGTCAAAAGTATCTTCATTTGCCTTTTTTCTGGGCTTGAATTACAGCAGCGTAAAACGCAGGAGTGAATAGTTCCCAGCCCACCAAAACTGGGGACAGAACCTAGATGCTGAGCTGTAGCATGTTTCTTAATGTCTTCCTGCCTTAGTTGAAAATTGGAATATTGGAAACTCAGAGGATTATTTCAATGCTGGAACACTCTGCAGTGAGATACAGATTGCATAAAAATCCTAACTTATCTGTACAGTATATGTAAAGGCGATTTGGTCAGATAGGACTTAAAGAAAAGTGAAGGTAGCTACACATAGCTAATCATAAAAATTACAGATAACTTTATGTAGGATAATAGGATCAAAGATTTCAATATTTTTTTCTGAGGCAGTAAGATGTCTGTAATTTGTCT
>NW_010180657.1:11120-34233 GCF_000695765.1 Mesitornis unicolor | reverse complement strand
TCTTTCTTTCCTATTTTGGAAATATTATCAAGTTGAAGTTTATTATGCTCTCAAAGATAAATCTGCTATTTGGAAACACTAGAATACTTTTACTATATGATTAAATATTGATCAAGGGAATTTATCTTACCAAAAAGTAATTTCTCTTGACAGAAATGACACAAAATGCTCTTATGCAAAAATGAATAGTTCTAAAGTTTGTTATTTGTTATTCTGCTGTTTACAAAAAAATATGTATAGTGACAAACATTAGAATAAACTTGTTATTTAAAATGGACCTGTACCAAGATAGAAAACTATTCAATGGCAAATAAAATGATGTCTTTGTGCCCTGAAAAACAGAGAAGCGGCTGTGCATCCATCTAGCCAAGCAGATGGATAATGTCAATTTGCTGTGCTAGAAAAAGCACAAATAGAAAAGAAATGGTTCATTTTAAAAGCGCACTATATATTCAGGGCTCCCACTTCATAAATATCTTGCCTGCTGTGCACTGCAGTTGACCCTTTAAACATATCTACTCAGTAACCTATTGTTTACCACAAGTCCATTTTGTCATTTTGATGGTACAGATTCAAGTGTGGCAATCTTCCTTTCTCTGTTTCACTGCATACATGACTCCCTTTGGCTGGTACTAGCTCACAAAAAAGCCACTAAAATGTCATTAATTACAGCAGGTTTGAGATGCGAATGCTAATTCTATTAATGGACCTACAAAATGAGGACACTGTAGATCTAGATGAGCTGCACTCAGGCCTCCTGCAAGCTGGGCTGACCTGAGGTTACCTATTAGATTAAATAAGAATTGTCTAATACATTTTTTAGCATTCCACGTATGTGTAAAGACCTTGTGAAGTATGCCACCAGAGGGAATAGGTAACTGCAGTACACTTTCTATCTTAACCTCTTCTATTTATCTAACATCAAATTAATTTGGAGTGCTTCATACATACCAAGAAACAGTGATACCCAAGGCTAAGGTGAGATCAGAGAAGGGGTCAGATCAGATAAGTTCCCTACCGTTACAAAGTCGCCAATGGTCCCCCAAAAATGTTATGAATTAACATTTTCTGCATGTTCTTAAATGAATGATTTTTGACTGCACATTTTTATGTGTTTTGCTATTAATTTCCCATCTTTACTTTCAATATAATGTACTTTTAATTAGGCAATAATATATAATCTTCTGTTCATCAATCATTTTTACTCAAACATGTTAGGAAATGGATAATAGAAAAAAGGCTCATCAGAGACCCTTTGGTGGTACAGCTAAGCTGGAATAAAATGCCATCTCCTGACAGTACCTTTAAGGTTTCAAAAAACGATAATGGATGTGCTTGTCACTGACGCTAATGATCAAACATTTTCCCAGTTTTACTGGATATTAAATTGTGAACTACAAAAGAAAACCCCAGTCTAAGCAATGTCAAAAAAGAATCTTGCTACATTTTTTATCTCCTTTGATATCTAACTAATATAAACATTCTTATTCCACTGTTACTTTCAATGAATAGTCACTATGGCATGAGTGGGTGATGCTTACTTTTACTAAAGTGTAGAGGCTTATTTTCAGGCGGAAAGACAACTCTGCAGGCTGTAGAATAGGAACATGATAGGTTACATATGCAAAAGTACTTAAGTGACACAGGACACTAATACATCACAGTATCTTCATGAAGTTGACTAAAGCTTTTATTTAATCTGATGTGAAACAAGTTTTGAAAGGTTTATATCTAAATTTCACATATGATTTTGAAACATATTTGAAAGATATCTTCTGTTTAATATTTTCAGTAGTACTACCATGCTGTCAAAATACAGAGAAGAGCAAGAGAGGGAAAAAAAGTCACAAAAAAACCCCCATACAACACAAAAAACCAAAACCCAACCAACAACTAAGTCGTGGGAACACTACAAAGTAAATAATTACCAAAATAAGGATCGATAAGTGTGACAAATTAGATTACTGCTGGAAAAAAAAACAGATCTCATTGGAAAGCACTGGAAAAAACCCAACAAGTGTATGTTATTCTACCTAGAAAAATATCAAAACAAAATATCTTTCTAGTCAATCACAAAGGATTTAGACTCCTAAAAAGGGCAGTTCCAAGTTGTTCTGAATTAGTTTTCATTATAAAATATTCTCGTGTCTGTGTTCAATCCTGCAAATAGTCAACTAGATAATTCTTCATCCCATTAAAAGGGTCACTAGGCTACCTTCTGAAATTACCATAGCAATGGGAACAGACTCTTGTGCATAAACTTGCTCATAAAGGAAAGGTTGGGCATTATTTTTTGCCTGTTGGGAATGTGCAATATCTTGCTGAAGAGAAAGATAGATAATGGCAGAAATGCAAGGCTTGACGCAGATTGCCCAACACTTACTGCAGGGCTCTATCCTTGTATTCTCATACTCTTTTAGCCAATAAGATATTGCTGGTTGGCATGACTCTGCATAGAAGCAGTATGTATGTTCAAATCGAATGTGTTTTCCTAATGCATCCTGACACACAGCAACAAAACACATTAAGGTATAATAAGACTCATTGTCTGCCATGCATCATACATGAGCTCTAACAGTCATTAATAAAATTATGAAAGGGCTCTTGCGACAGTATTTTTTCTTTGTTCTGTTTTCTTTCACTATTCTGAGTTCTATTTTATATGAATGTTGCAGCCCAATGTAGCCAGCAGACACAACACACTACTGAAAAATTGAGGTTAGGGCTGGAAAACACAACAGGCCTCTTGTAAGAATGGCTTTTCTCAGAAGAAGCTCTGTGCACACGTAGCAATTTTAAAGTAGTATTTTTCCTCATTGCATCATGTAAAATTACGGGCAATTAGATTCTGTCACGAGAGGAGGCACTGTACTTATGAACCCCACTGATTATTTCCCAAGTAACTGGACTGAAAAGTACTAGTAAGAAGAATAAGGATATCGGGCCTTTCAAACAGTGTGATACTGTGACTTGACTTTAAGCATTAAAACTAACTGGCAAAAATATCAAAGTAGGAGAATAGCTGGATAGGTGTTTTCTACTCAGTAATCCCAGTCAATATCCTCCAACTAAAGAGTGACAATATAAATACAAGGCTAAATGCCAGCAGTGGTTCCTATGCTCTCCTCAAAAGGGGAAACTGCTTATAATTAAAGCAAGCATAACCAAGACAATCTCACTTATGGGTGTGCTTCCATTTTGGCATAACATTGCCCTTCCCAATGCAGACGTTATTCAGAATGTCAAAAGGAAAATAAAAAATAGACATAATTTTTCCTTTGTCTTTATTACCACCTTTTAACCCAGACACTTGGAATGACAATTTACTGTTTCTGTACGAAAAACCTCATAAAAGGGAAGAAAGTAAGAACTTTAAAGCATTGCTTAACCAAGAGAATCCTGTGAATCATTCTTCCATCCCCCAGTTCAGTTTGTGAACTGCATTAAAAATGTTTCTTTCAGTTCTATTACAGTCCTGTGGTTAAAAGATAATCAAGAGCAAGCAGTATAAATTAATAAAATGAAGAAATGAGTACACAGCAAAAAACAGCTCTCTCCTTTCTCTGCCTGCTTGAGAGAAAAAAGGGGCAGCAGCCAATGCTGACCCAAAGCCTTTCATAAAAGAGAACAGAGAAAACAGCACTGGCAGTATTAAATCTGTCTATCATGATCTTTTCTGGATGTTAAATAGACTACTTTTATAATCCTTTTACATTTCTTTTATGAAATTTAAATAAAAAGCTCCTGCTTTTTACCAGATAGATATACGCTAAATAAACATTTGAAGTCTCAAATTAGTTGAGTTCAAATTCCAAACCTGTCTTCATATCTGTCCTTTCCTGAACACAAGCCATAAAAATACATCTGCACTTACTTCTATGCTGTCCTTCAAGGGTATCAGGCTACTCGTGCAGTATTCCTGACTAGATGAGATTGCTTGCACAAGACTTGCATTTAAAGAGAATAAGACATAAGAAGACATAAATACTCTGTTTTCAATGGCTTCTTATTCAGTAGTCCCTGATTTTCCAAGGCAAACAGTCCTCTCTTCCATATTACCTTTATCTAAGGACTTAAGGGTTTTGTGTGGGTTTAAAATGCACTTGTTCCATACTACGTTAAATTTTTATAATTGTTTTCTTTTTACCATATGGATTTAATTTTTAAGAGATTTCTAACATTTTATTTAGAAGTAAATCTTGCACCTCTATAAAATGCAGGTCCTTAAGGAGATTAGTCTATAAAATAATGTTTCAACTCAGAATAAACAGAAAAATAATCTGAATTGCACCAAAAGCTGTCTACTGTGCACCTAGTACCATAAAGAATCTAGTATCACAGTACATCCTCCCTTCCTATCATTATTGGCCTGGAAGAAAATGTTGCTGTTGCAGCTCTAAACATTTATTTAGCTGGCTTCCTTGTTAACAAATGTCACAGTTCGCATTTTGGTGGAACAGCAGCAGAGCTGCTAGGACTCACAGAGATCATCTATATTAAGATACATATCCACAAAGACTGATACAAGAAACCTAGACCGATAAAGGTCATATGAAAGTGAGAAGGTGGACTTTATTTCATCTCTACATCTTCTCCTATGAAAAAAAATTAAAATCCCTATATTACTACTTGCTTTACAGCCTGGTGTTTTACAGAGCAGTGAATTGAGATTTTGGTGTCCCATAGGCAATGGACAGTGAAGCTGAACCTCTCACCTTATAGGAGGTGATCAGATAAGGGAAGCTGAGACTTTGTCAGCTATGTACTTGTAAAACCATCTTATTTAATGTGACTGCAAAGGGTAAATGTTCTGCTATACAGTGATGAACAAGATTTTCAAAACACCAAAAGTAAAAGCTGGTATCTACTTTGGTTATGCAAAAGTTCTACTCCAAGTCTGTCTTAAGAAAAGGAAACAAAGAAAGACAGAAAAAATGCAAACTGTGCAAATTTTCTTTTTTTTATTACTCGTGTGTTTCTACAGTACCTGTTTAGTGATATGTCATCATTATTTTCTTAATACCAGATGGATAGGCATTGTACCAGATGCAAAATATATGAATGACTTTTACATACAGTTAACAGGTACAGTTATTTTACTAAGAAAACCCTGCAAGCCTGATACAGGGTTATTTTAGTTAGTTTGAAAGTAATTTCAAGTATTTATACCAATCACTGGATTCTGCTCTGAATTTTAGAGGTTTTACTGTAATAGGTCCCACTTAAAAGAAAATTAGCTCTCTGCCCCTCGAGGCTCTGCAAAGACCACAAAGTCCAAAGAGCCACAAAAGCATGAACACAAATGAAATCCTCCTAAGCTCAGTAAGACATTAGCAGTGGGTTACCTCAGGGACCAGTGTTAAATTACAAGTAGAAAAGCCATTACCATCAGCAAAGGTAAATTAATATTCATCTTTCAAGAAACTAGCCCTTTCAAACACTGCAACTACAAGTAATATAGGAATTAGACTAAATAATTTACAAAAATAAACAGTTTTTTCAGATAATGGATACCGTATTAGTATACAGAATACCCTACTGGCATATAATAGAGATAAATGTTGTTTGAAACATCAAAGGCAAGACTACTAGTGTAAAAATAAAATGTTGATTAGAGGCACAGATTACAGATTATTAACTGCTGCCCTAATATGTACCCAAGGACTTGAAGTCACAAGAAGAGGGAGAAAAACATACAAAATATGAGAATTTCCTAACTTAAAGCAATACATCACAAATGAAACCTCCAACTGGATACTAAGATAGATAAACTAGATACTAAGAAGATAAATCCAGCAAAAAATTGTTATGGGGTCAAATGATTCAATCCCTTGTAAAACACAAACATAGCAGACCAAGTTTCAAAATCCATTTTCTCCCCCCAAAATTAATGTGTATTCAGATATCAAAGTTTTAATAAAAATGAAACTGTTGGCAAAAAAGTACACAATCTAGCAAACCAGAACCAATGAATTTGGGGATCATATTAATTGAATCAAATCACAAAGAAACAGAGGAATGATAAAATAAATGATCACACAAAAGAAAACCAGAGTAGGAGACACTGCTAATACCACAAATTGAAACTAAAGTTGACTGCCCTTCAGTTCACTGCTGTGAATGATACTTGGTTGATCACATCCCTTCAGATGTTACAGGGAATACCCTTGTACCTGTGTAAGTATTCTGAAATTACTGCACTGACCTCTATCATATCCCAGAATTGAACTCCTGTTTTCAGGAGTCAGAGAATATGATGCTTCGGTAAAATATGCAGAACAAAACCAACAATCATACTGTCTCAAGAGCTGGCCAACTTGTATCATGAATGTGACTACACTGAACAAATAGCAAAGTACAACTTTTTAGAAATATAAACTACCAGAGAGATACCACACAAGTCTACTGAATACATCAGCATATCCTATTCACTGTATTTGAAACAATCAGCAATTCATTCACTCTCTAATTTGGCCTGGAAAATGAATACTGGATGTATTATACCAGTTCATTACTGGATGAATTATACCCATAACATTTATTAGAAACACAATAAACCACAAAACAAATAGGTAAAAAGTACAGCTCTTACTAAATAATGTTTTCTTAACCTCCTTAGCTTTTCAAAGTACAAAAATATTGTGTTAATCAAAACTTAGTCTCTTATTGACTATAACTTAACATTCTTTAAAAAAAAATAAATCTAATTTACCTATGAAGTTAATTCAGAGCAAAAAAAGGAACTCTTCTGTCTGAAGCACTCCACAATGGGAACACTTGCTCCATTACACTAAAAGTATGACAGTTGGCTCTTCCAAATGATACTTACAATATCAATATTTACAATACCGTAATACCTCATCCCCAGAATACAAACCTTTCCTTGGACAAAGAAAACAAAAAAGCTGTTGTTGTTTTTTTACTTGTTCGTTTGGTTGGGGGTTTTCTGTGGTTTTCATTTTTGTTTTTAAACACATTCTCATGTATAACATGAATCACATTGCAGACAGCAGGGATTAATGGAAAGCTGAAAGCTTCTTACCAAGTACCCCAAGGCGATAGTTGACTGTGATGACTATCACATTCCCATAACTTGCTAGAACACTGCCATCATATAAATTTCCAGTGCCTTCCATGTAGGACCCTCCGTGAATATACACCATCACAGGCTTAGGTCCCCCACTGTCCCGAATGTCTGGAAAAAATATTAAGACACATTTTATCTCAAGAAAGTACCAGAAAAAGACACATGCAATATTTTAATCTTTTTTTAGTGAGGTTATTTTTCTTGAAGTGTTTCTCAAGCAACATCTTTTACATAAGGAAAAAGGCAGGTGGGCAGTAGTGTTTCTTTATGGCTTGCTTGTAACTAAAGTTCGTATTTTTTAAACACTTCTTGGCCTCAGAAAAGTAGAAAGGAATCAAAAATGGTAACAAGTTTGCTCGAATGCAATGGGACAGTGGTCTGATTCTGTTCCTGCTCAATTTGACATAAAATATCTGCTAACATCAGTGTGAGCTCATTTAGGCACAGTCTGACCACACCTGAAAGCCCAGTCCATCTTTCTGTTTACTTAGGTAAAGGTGATTCACCACATTAAGATAAACAAGATTTCCGCTCATACATAAATTGTCAGTTGCTTCCTGTATGGTAAGATCAACAATTCATAAAAAAGGTCTATAAACAGCTGTCTTTTGGTAGGTCTGAAGTTAAAGTTTTAAAGAAGTACTTGTTTAAAACTTAGACTTCAAAGGGGTATTATTTGTAACCTGTGTAGCCTGAAATTTAAGGAGCATGGGTGCTTCTTATTTTACTAAATCATGAAGAGGACTGTGTGTTATATTTGAAAATACAGCTGCCTGGAACAATGTTTATAAATCTCCATCCTGCATTCAAACAAACTGTAAGGTTCTCAGACACCAAATGCAGGTAACAATTTTAAATCTTAGAAGCTCTGCCATTCTCTCAGATAAAAAAAAAAAGGATACTGACATAGCATTTTGAGTTTATTTTTAATTAAGATATTGATCTGGGTACCCCTCCCACCCCATCCCCTCAAATAGTCCTATCTGCAAATTCATGCATTTATTCAGATTTATTTTTTTTTAAATTTTTAATATCTGAACACCACTGCTCTGTTAAGTTATTCTTAAGTATCAATTTGAAGCAACAGTTAGTGATGGTAAAAATTTTTTTTAAAGCATTCTTTTGGTTGGACTGGAAAGAAATAAGCTAAAGTGTAAATTTAAACTTTTACATCTGGATTATGTAGCATTTCACATTTACCAGGTGCCTGAGCCTTTTCCACTGCCCAAGCAGTAATAGTCCGTTCTAGTAAGTCCCTAAAAATCAAGAAAGACAACAGCAAAAGCATATGAAAACTTCCCAAGGAGGAACTGCACTGCTTATTTTGATTTGAAGACTTTTTTTTGTCACTGTGACAATATTCAAGTGACTTTTCTGATTGCTCACTTCAGCGTTTGAAGAAACCTCAGATGTATTGTTTACCCCTTTGATTTGAAGGAATTTTAGTTAAGATTTCAAGTAAGCTCTCTGTAGATTTGTTTGAATCATTTCTGAAGCATGATAAAGACAACTAGGTGAGGGCAGTTGCAGTAAAAGTCCTGCTTTTTGAATTTGCTGAAAAAAATCAGCACAGATGTGTCTTTATAGAAAGCCAGTTGCTATTATTATTTTGGTATTGATTGTAATTTGAAGAAAATACCAGAACAGTGAAAATCAGAAATTGGACCTTCAATATTGGAAGTACTAGAACAATCATTTATTCAAGACCAAAAGGATGATGAAAGGTTGGGCATAAAACTGCTTGTATTGCTTTCCTCACTGAAGCATATCGTAAGGGCTTTCCAACATGCAATTTTCAGAGTGTAAAGCTAAGGAGATTATTTATCTTCCTTGTCCATAGGATAGAATTATGAACTCCTGAGGTTTAAAATCTACACCAAGGAAAAAGTCTTTTCAAATTCGTATACTGTTTTCAGTAGATTGTCTTCATAGTCTATGCTCTTTTTTTCTTGGATACAAATATGGATGCAATAATAAATTATTAATCTGAAATCACTGTGTGACTGTTCCCAGCAGAAATTGTACACAGTTAATTGTATGCTTGGTGGTAGCACAGGGGGAGGCTGTCTCAGAATTCTTCTTTAATTAAAATTACATAGAATTACAGAGCACCAACTGTGAACAGTAATGAAATGTTGGTAGTACTGGCCTGTTTATCTGGAAAATAATATAGGAATATTTAGAAAAGTTATCTGTGAAAGGAAGCACACATTAATGAGTAAAGTCTGACATATAAGCAATACTCTGAGTAAATTCTGTCTATACCATACTTTTATTATTTCCTACTACTGATAGTCTTGCAGAGATTACAGACAGATAAAGACTAATTTTCAGCTCTGCCTATGCGCCATGTCAGAGCAGATGACATGCAGTATGAATTTTCCTTATGCTGCTTTGCCAGTGTCATCAGTCTTAAAAGAAACTTCTTCTATGAAAGAAAAATTGTGCTTCTATGTGTTTTTCAGGCAGTAGCCTAGTAGTGCAGACATCTGTGAGGTTATGCAGTATTCAGCTGAGGCTAGTGGGATTTTGGGCTATGGATTATACAGAAGAGCTTGGGAAGAGGAAGAGGAGAGATCACTTGATTTTGGTCTTACAGACAGTGGTTTCATATCAATTGCTGTCTATAGCTAGGAATATTTGAAAGGTACAAATATTCACATGAGAGTACTGTTTATGTGCAGACATCAGTGGGTGTTATTAAACAATAAGATCAAAGGAACAGAGAAAAAAATCAGATCATAATCAGGAATTGATTCCTACCTGAAAGAGAGTAATTGTTCCCCCATGAAATATAACTTTTAAAACTAAAATGGAGACAGTATGAAGTTAACACTCTGTGAGGAGAAACTCTGTATTGGTACAAAAGTTGCACTTTTCAAAAGTGCTTATTGGAGTTAAGCCTGCAACTCAAAGAAAATAACTGAGATTTTGGCACTCAGCTGCTTTTCAAAATCTGACCCTAAATGATTTGATAAGTTTTTCATTTTTTCCTACAAGGTGGTATCAGTCCTTTGTGTGCATGTGCTGGAGTGGTCTCAGTAAACTGTAGCTACACTTTCTTACCCAGATTAATAGTTATTCATGGATGAAGACTAGTCATTATTTGTGGAAGTAGCTCATTCTGAACCTGAAGAATTGGGGTGCAAATGTGGTATTTCTGCCAAGAAGCACAGATTTACATACTGATTTAATTTAGATGTGTACTGTACTTTTTATTGCATTCTATTAAGTGTTCCTTTAAATAAAAAAGAAACAGTAACATTTTCAAAGACATATGCAGGAATAGTGCTGTTCAAAATACTTCTCAAATTCAACTCTGTTCTGTTGTGATTCACACAGAAGACAAGTTTTGAGTGCTGTGATTTGTTTGGCTTTAAATTGCTAGTTCATCAAACATCTAAGTAGGTCTCACTGTACAGCAGAGAATTATCTTATTTATATGACATATAGATAAATTTTCTTATTATGATTTCCATCATCTCCTCTCTTCTGTACCTTTCTAATGTTTGTTGAATCTACTTTTTATGTCTGGTCTTAATTATATTACAGGCAATTTAGGAATATGGCTGTCTTTTATTCTATGTTTGATATATCACACAACAGGGAACCAGGTCTTGTGAATACCAGTCACAATTGTCATAAATAACAAAACGTAATTATAGCTTCAGTCATTTGAAGCTGATGTGAATTGGCCATGTGACTTAACAAGTATAATTTGCAGGGAACAACCAAAATGGGAAAGGAAGAAAGGCTACCTAACTTATGACAAAAATAAAACTGCTTTAGCGCAGATGTCACAAGCAGTGTTTTTCTAAATGCTATAAAAATTGTGACATTTTGATGTAGATTATGAAGTAAATTTTGTTTTTTGAACATGAAAGAGCACTGGCACAGTGGAAAACTTTTAGATTCAGTGTGGTAACATCTGTGTGTTCCTTACAGATAATATTATATGGATATGTGTGTAGCTTTTCCATAAGCTTTTGTCCTAAAACATTTAAGTGGAGCATGGTATCAATCTGTACAACCCTTAATCATTTAAAAGCCTTCTGAAAGTATCTGACCTTTCAGTTCAAGTCTATCAGATGACTCATAGATGCACTGCTATTTTAATAAGCTAGTGCACTTAGTGCTAATATGTAAACATCCATTAATGCTATGTTTTTAACATATGACATAAAACTAGATGTCCTGAGACTATTAAAGTACCTATTGAGCTTCTGTTAGGAGTGGCAGTGAAGTTCTGGACATGTTTCATATTTTAAAATGCAGCCTGCACCCAAAAAGCTTCAGACAAATGGAATTCTCCTTGTTTGGTTGGCTTTTATGTCAAATCAGTGGATCATTTTGTGCACTCTCAAACACTAAACTATCTTCCCCTGAAAGTTATTGGAGGACAAAGGACTACATGAATGTGTATTCTAACATTAAAAAGGCCTGTCTTTTTTAGAGGTAAGCATCTGGAGCAGATTCTCATTAAAGTAGGACCTCAATAGCCAGGGAGGTAGAAATTTTAAATTCTTAAAAGATGATTGTTAGAAATGCAAAAGCTGACAGACTCTTCACTGTACAAGCAATGCTTGCCAAAGCTAAAAGTATAATGGAGTCCCAAAGAGGTGCTTAAATTAAAGGTCTGTCAGCATTTTTACTATGCACATTTTCAAGTATTAATAACATCACCTAAAAAAATCAAGAGAATCTGAACTGAGGTTCTCAGTGTAAAGGGAAAATATAATTGGAAAAATTTAACATGCAGGTGAGATTCAAATCTGTAGATGGGAGTTGGCATGACAGACCTAACCTGAATGAGTGACAGGGTGAACAGGAATCATGAATATGTCTACAAGTATCAGTCAACAAGTTCGCTCAAAGGGGTAAGATCTGTGTTCCTCCAGCCTGGCTAGAACTCATTAGAGGCTATAATTAAGGCTGGAGCATGTGGTTGCTTTGCGAGGTAGACAAATGTGTTCTGCTGTTTACTGATCTCTGAAGTCTGAAATTGTACTAGTGCCAGAAGGAAAGATTGTTTCTCTCCATATTTCTTACCATGACAGTTGAAAGCAGATTAAATGCTAAAGTTAGCAACCTAGTTTATTTTAATACTAATGGAGAAAGAGGGGTTTTTTGAGAAGATCCCCTATTCTGAAACGTGCTCTTTTGTGTCAATGACACCACAGTTTGTTAAGCATAAGAAGGGATCTGCAGATGCATTCTCCATCATTAGCAATTTAAAATTTGAGTGGATTTTTGTTTGTTTTGATTTAAAACATGCTCTGGACCAAGAACTTTTTTCAGTCAATGAAGTCAAGTAGACCAGAGGATCAGACTAAATTATCACAATCATCACAGTTACATCCTATGAACAAACAGCAACATCTGCTCCTAATCTGTCTCCTTTTTCACAAAAGAGATTGGAATAGAGAATGGAAGAGTAAAAACATTTAGCAATTACAGTGCAGACTCCACTTTTGAGGCATGTACTCTCAGCTCGCTCCTTTACTATGGACATAGTGTCTGCATTCCTCAAACTTAGCGTCTCTACGCCTCATTTCTAAAAATGGAATAACAGCATTTCTCTGTCGTAGACAGATCCTGTGAGACTGAATACTTTGAAAGCTGAGAGATGCTCAAATAGCATTCGGGACTAAATAAGGATCTGAGATTGACAGATTGATGTGCTAGGCAAGGTGCATATGACAGAACGGAAGATGAGAAGAATTCATTTGTTAGCAATCCTTCATGGTTATTTCATACAGCACTAACTACCTAGAAGTCCAGTTCTGATCTCTGAGTACATAGGCTGATTACTGATTTGTGTAGCTCTATTTTGAGTCATGCTAAGGATTTTAGCATTTAAGAACTAAGGGTGTATAAAGAGTCACTGTTTTTTGCTATAGCCAAATCAAATCAAGTTAAACTATTAACTTACCAAAATGAAGACTGAGATAAGATATTAAAATACTTTATTTTTTTAAAATGAAGCTTTATTTCTAGACTGGGGAAGGTACAGTTTATTTGACTGCTGAGCAACTTAAAGTTAAATCCTGCATCTACCCTGGATATTGCTCACCTGCATGTCAGCAGATAGGCAAATCCATCACTGCTATAAAAAGGGAAAGCCTCCATACTCATTGGTTACAGGTGCTTTTGCTGCTACTCATTTTGGTGCCTGCTCAGATAGTTCAATACTTACTAAAAACAGGTAAGCAATTTCAAGTGTAGACATGAAAGTGTTAAAAAGAAACAAAAATGCATCCAGACTGAGGGGGGTCGTGGGATTGGGAAAGAGAGATATTTATGTAATTTCTGACTTTTCACACATTTCACACTTACAGAATTTGAAAACACCTTCATTTTTTAAACAGCAAATTTGCAGATCATTAGCTAGTAATGTGCACTACTGCCTTTGGGTCTTTAGAAAACAAAAATGAAAAATGATCTAATTAAGCCTGGTCTACTGGTTGCAGCACATACCAGAGATCCAAGTTTGATTACTGATTCCAGTGCTTGTGCTGGCAATGTCTGGACCACAATAATGGGGTAGTGACATGTAGCAGCAGATGGGAGTAGGATTATTGAACACTGTTTTAAAATGAAATCTTCTAATCAAACTCTGATGTTTGAGTGACACAATACAGAATATTTTCCAGGCATTTGAATCATGAAGCTGCTATGAAAGACCTTTCTTCAGGAAAGGTATAATAGAAGTAATGAACATGGAAGCTCTGAATTTCTTAATACAGAGACTATCCTGGACATTTTAGAACTCATAGGACCTTGCTTACATAGCATGAATTCTATGGTTATTTGGCACAATTGTTTTTCACCATATATACCCCAGTCTCCCTAGTATTCCAACTTCATCATTCAATTTGGTATTTTTTTCTTTGGTTCCTAGTTACTAATCTGTAGACTTCTATACTGAGTAAAAACTACCATACTGCAGAAGGTGAAGGGTTTGAAGTAGAGGTTAGCAGAAATCTAGACAGTTAAGGTGGTTTTCTGCTTTGTCTCTCTCTTTCCTGCTGCTCATACCTAAATACATATGACTTGAAGTTTGTGAACTCCTCAGTTCTTCATAAGCAACAAGTGTTAGACCTCAAATGCAGAAGAGCAGGTTCACAAAACGCAGCTCAGGTTGTCTGATATCACTCCTTCAACTGAGAGACAGTGAAATGCAGGGCCTCAGCAGACAGGGCTTTTACCAGCCCAGCAGACATCCCAGCAGCTTTCAGTGTCTACTGATCATAAAAATTTAAATTTGCCCTGTCTCTCTGTGACTCTTGGAAGCAGTGAAAGTCTAATTACTGCCTGCATTCTCCTATTGGCATGGAGAGGAAAACAAAACTGTCACTTGTATGCCAGAGAAAATTAATCCCAGTCCCATAAATTACAGAGATATATTAATGTTGTAAATGTGTTTCCTCCTCCTTAGTTTGACTGCTGCATTCTTACAGCCCTTTCTCTCTCTACTACAACTGTCAATGTGGGCGATGGGTTTTCTCTGACATGGACACTTGTTCTCCAAAGCCTGAGATCCCTTCTGTCATCTGACTCCATGTACTAAACTGCTTTCTGATAGCAACCACTCTGCTGAATTTTAGGAAATGGAGTAGTCACTTTTAAGTGTGTCTAAGCAGAGAAAGACTCAAAAAATGTTAAACCATTAGCATCTGTCTTGGCAATTATACAGCAATTCAGGAGAGCTATTAAGGTCTACTGGATGAATAACCCAGGTTTCAAATGGTTTCTTAAAACATTGTTAAAACAAGACAAACTAACTTCTACGATGGCTAATTCAATATCACAGATCTTGCGAGAAAAAAGAAGAATGTCCCTTGCAATATTTTGTCATTAACTAATGTAAAAGCAACTTGGCCTCAGAGAGCTTAGTGCATCTGAATTATCATAATACGAGAGCTTTCAAAGGAGATTTTCAATTAGGTTCTTCTTTACAATCTTGGGCCAACTGATGGGATTTCATTCATATGCTTAACATACACATTCAACAGATGATCGTAAATCAGGCATGTGCAAATTTGTGTGTTTATTTGTAAAGTCTCTGTTCAGTAATCGGTTAAGAAGTTAAATGCTCATATTTGCCTTCTTTCATCTTTTGTGATAAGACTGCATGTTTCTGTGTAAGTAAAACTGTTAATATTCTGTGTGATGAAAAATTTCTTAATTAAGAGTCTTGCAGTTTACAAGTTAAGCTTCATCTTAGTATCTGGCAAAAAAAAACAAACCAACAGATACTAACAGAGAAGCAAGTAGTAACTCTACCAGGCTTATGTGGTAATTTGTTTTACTCATTGACCATAAAAGATATGAGGTATGTGTTCAAGATTCAGAATTTTGAAGCACATCGACTTGAAGGGATGAGACTGTTTAGGAAAAAGAGCCCCTTGTTACCATTTTCATAGCCCTGAAAAAAATATCAAATCTGCACAGCTTACATGATTAACAGACATAAACAAATTTCAAACTTTTGATTTTACTTCGTAATAGGGTTTTCTAAGGGTCAGCACAAGCAGATAGGCATCTTTATACACTTGTAGAAAACAGAAGAGATCCGATTCCTTTAGGTGACACCAGTTTAGCTCCACTGAATTCACTGGTGCTGCGCAGAGCCTCACCAAATGCAATAATTGCCAGGTTCCGGGGCTACCTCTTTTCAACAGGAAGGCGAATGCCTTGCATTTATTTATAGTTGTTCATGGCAAGGTAAATTTTGTATTTGGGGAAATCCAGTTGCTTAAGAGACACTTTCTAAGAATTTTCTCTATCTTTTCTTTCCTAAACACAACATTTTGTATGTTTATCAAACTGAGATCAGTCAGTGAAAAAAGAAACATCTTTGTACTTGGTGAAATACATAGGGTTAGAAAACATGCAAAAAAGGTGTACATAGAAACTTTAAAAGAGTGTTAGTTTAAATAGTATGGACAAAATTCAGTCAAAAGGTGGGATGCAACATATCAAAAGTCCATTTCAAGAAAACAAAAAACCTTTCTCTTTAAATATCGTTACTGTTTTGTATCAAAACGTAGAACTTAACAACATTCTTTCTTTTTAAAAATTAAAAATATATATATATATGTATAACAACAAGCAAGAAGACAAAACACATCAAAAATGGGAATTACAAAAAAAAAAACTCTTCAAAAGAAGACAAGAAGTCAAAAAAAGAGGGGAGAAAAAAGATTTTCAGGGATCCTTGTCATGCAAATCAGTTTGGCGGCAAAAAAAATACCTTCGTCTTCAGCACCGTCATTATCACCTAAATCATCTGTCTGTTTCTTTGTAAGGGGACCTAGGATTGAGAACGGAGAAAATGGAGGAAAAAAGACAATTCAAGAATATACAAGACTGAGGAAAAAAAACAGTGAATATTAAATTCCCATGGACGTTTCAAGAAAAACATTTGCAGGGAGGGAAATCTTAGTTTATAATAACCGATTTTTCATTACATTTTTCAAACATTACAGCAAAACCTTCCCTAGGGGGTATGGCTATTAGAAACATCTAGCACAAGAATCAAAGAGTGCCCAGTGCTTTATTGTTTTTAAATGAAGAATCAAAGCTTGTTTACTAAAAGCATACCCACTATAAACTATATTTATCCACTTAATTTAATTGGGTTTTTTTGTTGTTGTTATTAGGAGTAGTGGAGACAAGAACTGCCAAATTACCTCTTGCATTTGATGCAATAAGGTGGCTAATAAACGTCTTGACAGTTGGTAAAAACAATATTTTCTGTGAAATGCTAATTCACATTTCTAAATTAAATCACAAGTTCATGCTTTACAAAGATAAGCATGGGTTTAGCTTTTTTTTTCTTAAACACTCATTATATTTTCTTTTAAACAGAACTGTAGATTCCCTTGAAACCTTTGACTACCTGCTGAGATATTTGCAAAGAAACATGAAAAATCCATATGTAAACTAGAAACAAGAGCGAAATCCTAGACCAATTGAAGACAATGAGTTTTGCCATTGATTTCAATGGGGCTAGGGTTTCACACGCAGTACATGAAAACTGTATAGAATATAGAATTGAAGTTTCAGCTTGGGCAAGACACACAATATCACAATTCCTTATTTCTATAAACAGATGGCAAGAAAAAATTCATTCATGCCCAGCACCTGTATTATTAACAAGTGTCAATAGATTAATCATATTTTCCAATGGGAAAAATGCCCGCTTCTTTACTGAGTAATAAAAATATACACCAGAAGGAAAGTCAAAGGCCGTTCTGAACATATTTCCACGTCATATATTTTACACACTTACGCACAAACAAAAGACAGTTGGAACTCAGCATTATCTTTCCTTTTTTTCAGAGCTTTCTCATTTCCATGACATTCTGTAATTTGCATGCAAAAAAGCAATCAGTACAAACACAGGACTAAGTAACAAAAAAAGAAAAAGCCAGCCAAGCACAGAGTAGAAAACAAGAACTTTCTCATGCATAAAATAGCAACAGACAAAAACAACAGCAAAAAGAGATGAACAGTATGTGCTGATACTTGCAGTAGATGTAGGCAAGAGACATGCATTAACTGTAAGCACTATGGAGTATTAAAACATTTGTATTTAAAAAGCTCTGTCTAGTTCTGTTATTTTACAGGATATTAGTCATTCAGCATTAAACCTGTCATTTACAGGCAAAATACCATGTATTTAAGTGATGTAATTAAAAAAATAATAAATTCATAAAATGCTTGAACCAGGTGCATGGATTTGAGAAACAGAAACAACCCATGAAGTACCGTGAGATTGCCGCTGTGAATGTAGGAACTGGACCATATTATTGAAAACCAAAGCTGAATACCTTAATTACTGCATCAGCCAGGAGTATAGTTTTAAACCCATTCTAAATACAGAACACTAGAATTATACAACATAAATTAAACACGAGATTTTTATAGTCACACCTGCAACAACCACTCTGTTTAGTACAGTGATGCAATAGCTTTTCCTAATACAAGCCCTTAATATAATCTTAACAATAACTGGTACCTAGATAATATGACTCTGTCCAAATGGATAGAGTCAAATGTCCTGCTGCCCACCATTCTCATATCATAGCAACTTCACTTCTAAAACAATAAAACTAAAAAAAAATAAAAGACTTAAGGAAAGAGTAATAATAATTTCATGGTAGGTTTTCATAACTGTGAACAGGAAGAATGAACTTAATTTTAAAAGCTATGCACTTTATAATGAAGAGCCAGACACAGCCAAAGATAAATATATGTACACATTTTTAATGGCTTCTTGTTATCTTTTGAATTTTTAAGAGTCATCAGAAAGAAACAAAATAGTATCTGGAAAGGCGAACAGCATACATTTCTCCAAATAACTTGCCCATAGAGGGGCAGTTTCTTTTCTAGATGAAACCAAGACAATTAATGTTACATTTTTTTATTAGCTGCCCTTTGTGAGGGATGTTGCATAGATCATGGTTCCAGATCTCAACAGCAGTTACATGGTGCATCAAACATCTCAATGCAAATGACTCATCTCATACCAACTCCAATTTCACAATATGGTGGAGCATAACTGGGGCTAGCTTTCAAAAATAACCTGGGTAATTTTAGTATTTATACAGTTAGGAGTGTCTCTGAAAATCATAAAACAATCAGACCATCTTCCTTGTAACCATGTTGCAATACACATAATTCCTTTTGCAAAGGGACTTGCCTATTTTTAAGTTTTTACAGATTAAAAATGCTTTCCTATACAGCTGTCTGTCTGTTCCACGATACAGGGGCTCTGCCACATCCCCTAAACAGGACTCATCCTCGATGGAGATGTGTGGCAGACCCACCAGACACCACTACCAATATTCTGTTAAGAGATAAGACATGATTTCTGCAATACGTTTGCTCCAGTCTGCAAATATAGTGGACCAAATCCATTACATCTCAGCAACAGCCAGTTTAGGCAAACACAGACCAAAGTGCTTCAGATACACTTTCTGCATCTTGGAGTTACAATGCTGTCTGAAGTCGAGAAACCAAAGCAGAATTTGGTCCTCATGCATGAGGCATAATACTACTTCCCTATTATCTGTACTTTACCTATACACACAGAGAAGCTGTGAAACTTAATTTTTATTTGTAAGTTGTTCTGCAGTCCCTAAAAGAAATATCAGCTCGAGTCCCACTGTGCACTTGGCTGTGTAAGTGGCATACAGCATTAAGTGGCTCAATCTCGAAGCCTCAGAGAGGAAGCAGAGCACTGAGCTTGGCTGTTTATGATCCGTGTTGCCCGTTTCATGTCTGACTGCTGAAGAAATTTCCTGAAATCATTAAAGTTGTATTGAGAGAAGTTCTGGATTAGACTTCTACCCATTTCAGCAGTAATTCTCATTCTAAAATCAGTAAGAAATGGCTTTTGCTTTCAATTCTCTGGATTAGAGACTACATTGACTAACCACGTTGCTGTGTCTGTATGATCATAAAGGAAGACTGATGTCTTGAGTCCTTCTACAGGAAAACATGCTGAAATCAGTATCAGATAAACAAAATCTTACAGAAAGATCCTACAAAATGTAACTGCGATAGCCTAAGTAAATATAAATCAGGACTGAAATTGCTTAGTAAGTGTATAATTTCCAGTTATTTTCTGCACATTTGAATTAATATTCTACAGAAAGTTTATGGTTTTGTAAATTAAATGTATCTCTCAACTAGATTTATTTATTTAGCCCTGTTTATTCAATACATGATGCTTTGAGGTTCTTCCATCATTTTAATACTCTTTTCAGGTAACAGAAACTGATATTTAAAATATTGATACTAAGACATGATGGACTAGGAGCCAATGAAACAAAAGAGAATCATGATCACCAAAAGTCTTTTGTTCACAATTACTTTTCACTGTTGTTCCACTGCAGCTTTTATTCACCTTTCATGAAGGCTCACTTAGTCCTCCTCCTTGAGCATTTCACTTACAAAAATGGGCATCCATTACAAAAAGACTGTTTTACAACGTTTAAGACATAAGCCTTCATATAGATACACTGCCTTATTGCACTGGCCTAAATTTTAGCTAAAGTTTATGTAATAAATATTAAATGTCAACAAAGTAATCAGGTACCATAAATAATGTGTGGGAAAAGGATACTAAAGCCTCTAAAATGCTGATGCGAAGGTGATTTACTTATCAAGAGGCTCTCAAAGGTTTAGTCTCGTTTAGTCTCATGTTGCTGCATACCCATAACTCTCATTAATGCTAATGGAAAAGTAGACCCCTAAGTCAGTTTAAAAAGGGGAAGTGATTACTGCATTTTGTCTCCTAAAGGCAATGAATAGTCTTGCTACAAAAGCTAAAGGAATGTTATGTGCAGGAGGAACTCCTAACAAACTCTCTAATCATTTAATTTAAAAATAGTTCTTACATTATTTAAAGTATTATTCAAATATTTATCCTATTTGTATTGTAATGGATGCTGAGGAAGTAACATGATGCGTTTCAAAATCTTGATCCTTGGACTACTGTATGATCGCAGATAGCTTTCTTTTGCTCAAAATAAGAGAAATAGCGTACCACCTGTCCAGTGAGCTAAAGAGTAATTATGCACTCAGAAATAAAGTCCAGCCATATTAATTCTGGTTTTTAGCATTCCCTTTGATTAAGGACTAAGGTACTTTAGCTCCCAAATACATTAAAGCTGATTATAAATTCTCTCTTTATGTTCTTGATTCGGCAGAAATTATCTGTGGCCTTCTGGACCGCATGTGTGTGGGAGGCATGGAAGCTGTGGATGTCATTAGCTTTTTGGCCTGGGAAAGCTATTCATCATTAACAAGTCATACTGCAAGCTGACACCATTTTGTAAAACAACAGTACAAAGCCTGTAAACTTAATAAATCCACACTTATGTACGCAGCCATTGTTTGAGCTAAAATGTTCTCCTTTGATAATGAGAAAAGTGGGAAAGAAAAAAAGGACCTTTTACATTAGGTTAAGTAGGCTCCATGGATCTAGCAATTTATAAATCACCATAGTAATAATCATTCCTTGAGTTAAGGTGTCTGTTCAATAAAAAGGGACAGAGGTGAGATTAAGCCAACTGCTGAAATAATAAAGGTATTAGAAAAATTCACTAAGTGGGTTGCAACACCATGGAATCTGGTAACACATATGTTAAATACAATTATATATTTATCTTTAAACTTAGATTAGTGCCTCCATCCATCACTTTCTTCTTCATTAGTTCATTTTTAAATTGAGCAGTGAAGGTCTGTGAAGTGAAATTACCTCACCTTCCTAGGCCCTACCCTCAGACCCAAATAGAAAATAACCAATCCTTTGTTATTTCAACTATCATTTCTATGCAACAGACTCTCTAACTAAAAAAAATAATCTATGCTGAATTATCACAGCCTAGCAGCTGTTAGCTGAGGCACAATAACATGTTGTACCTATCTCCTGGTTTTAATTTAAAAGAAATTAATGATGAGTTATAATTAACAATCCTCAGGCTTCAACATTCTGTGAAGACAATTCAAAAATCAACTTTTATATGTTGAAACTAAAACATAACTATATAATAATTTTTCTTATAAATATAATGACAAATTGGAAAGATACCACATAATAATAATCTGATGAATAATTTTATAAAATCCTCTTCTTTCATTTGAAAACTAGAAAGCTGTCAACAAAAATGAAAGAACTCGAATTCCTTACAGAAAAGAGATTTGGAAGCTACAAATGGCAGCTGGGTTTTAAGAAACACTTAACTGAATCTCTTTCTATGATCATAATTTGTTGCAATAGACAAAACAATCCACTTTATATTTTCCCATATTACTGACTTGCTTTTGCCACATGCTCACTCCTTCCCTTGTTATTTTTCCCTCTTAAATTCCTTTTATTTCCATATTGTACTTATTTGTAGTATTTGTACTTATCAGCGGGACAAAGCTGTAGTCGACTTTGCTTTTTGATGGTAACATGTGCACTAGTGTTTTAACAAATGATGGCACAGACCTCAGTCGTTTCACATCTTACTACCTGATTTCTGACGACAATCAAATACTGTAATTAGAGCTGTAAGTAACTCAAATTTGCATCTGCAAGTGAATGACAGGTGCAAATTGAACCCACAAAAGGGTTGCCAACTTTCTTTGAAAATTTACATGTATAAATGCTTTGTCACTAAAGCAGCTATTTCAACACTTCAAGACTAACTCCTGCTGTGTCTTTTATAACAGCATATTGCTGAAGTGTCACACAGAAAGAATGTCTAATCCCAAACCTTTTTATTCACAAGATTAATCACACTGGCTTGATATTTATTTCCCTTATATCTGAAGAAACTTTATTACTGAACAGTAGATTTGTGTGAATTTAAATGAGATCAGAATCTGGGAATGTAGATAGAGTTTCACTCCTCTGCTTCCCATTTTAGGTGCAGCCCGAAAATCAATGTATTCTCAAAAGCAAAGGCACTTTATATTCACATGTCCTGTGGAGAGCTGCCCAAATGAAGCTTCATTTCAGGCTCTCCTTAAATCCCATTCCCTTTGCAACAGGCCACTCCATAAATCCAGTTCCCTTTCTAGAAGGCTTTTGGTTATGTGCTATGCCTTATATGGAGTCATGCACCATTACTGGAAAAGTAGGCAGGATAAGTACAGATCACTGGGTGAGCCATGGTGTCCCACAGATAAGTCCAGCCCCAAAGATGCAGTCAGCGAGCACACCTTATATCCCTTTGGATGTCCGCCTGCACCAGGCACCCTCCCAGAGTCCTGCCAGCCGACGGACCAGCACAGGCACAGCAGGACCACTCAGGTGAACGATATTTGCCAGGGCAGGTTCAAAAACAGCACAGGGTTTTTCCCTAACTTTTCACAAAATACAAAGCTCATAGCTTGTCTGCTGATCCTTGCAGGGTTGCATTGAAAGCAGAGTTGATGTGTGTAGTATGCTCAGTGCAAGGAGGAAAAGATTCAGTGGAAGAGCTAACAGCCTGATAATTATTCCAGATACTGTAGCTTCTG
>NW_010180657.1:10369-11089 GCF_000695765.1 Mesitornis unicolor | reverse complement strand
CGCTCTGACTTTGTTCTAGCTGATGGGGAAAAAATTACTTTGGAGAGGGAAGAGAAAGACTTTAATCTATTTTCTTTCTGGTGGAAGTAAGGATAGGAACAGATGCTTATGATAAAGCAGTGGCTGTTCCACACACGATGTTATATGTGAGGAAAAGGAGGCTTCTAACAGACCAGGACTCTGCTGGCCCACGTTGACACAGAAAAACAAAGCCCCTGCATTTAACCAGAAACTCTGCAGTTGGAGTGCAAAGCTCCAGAGGTGAGGGATGGGCAGGTAACAGACATGAAAAATTAAATTTGTAAGCTGTTAGATGGCCATTAGCATCAGCATTTACCACTCCAGTGCCACCTCACTTGCCTATATCACAAGTCCATGCAGCTTCTAACATTTTACTTGCATTAATAATTCATATTGTTTTACAGATACTCATATTCCAGGGTGACACTGCTGTAATGAATTGAATGCAACATTACACAGCTGTGCCACCACCTGAGCTTTCAGATCATGAATCAATTCTGTCTCTCTCTCTACAGGTAATGAGTACGATCCAGATCCTAATGAAGACTTACGCACATGCTTAACGTTGAGCCTCCAAGTACGTTCTCTGAAGTCAAAAGGCTAAATCTTCTAATAATATAAAGATAGATCCACTACCATTAACAGAACTGCTCCTGTTCACATCTGGGCCAGGAGGTCTACTCAAGAGTAAAAGTTAAG
>NW_010180657.1:0-10355 GCF_000695765.1 Mesitornis unicolor | reverse complement strand
GCATGCCAGACTTCTAACTTGCCTCAGTTATTCTGGGGATAAATCTAATCAACAAATAGAATTTCAGTTTCTTGAGCATGCTACCAAAGCTCTGTGCTGAAATTGAATTTTCTTTTTTTATAAATGCATTGCTTTTTAGCCAGTGTACATATAAATAAAAACCTACATTAGTTTTCTACAGTTCTTGTAATCAAACTGCTTCCTAATTTTAAGAAATATATGAACTCATTTTAGACCACAAGCTTAAAAAACATGGTCATATTTAGCTCATGCAATGAAATTTAAGATCTGTAATTTTAAGATCCAGGTTATCAGTTCCAAAAGAAATATTTACAATTTCCACCAATACACCAACATTAATCTTCACTTTCTTTCAAAGATCTCTATAGAGTTGTTGTGCATAACAGTGCAAGCCAGGATGCAGTAAGGGCATCCTTTTTATAAGGATATACAAAGAGACACAGCTGAGTACACCATCAATTTAAGTAACACTGGTAAGGTTTGTTCTGATTTTTTTCTGCTTTTGTACTTTTTTGGGTGTTGTTTCAGATAAGTAGGGTGGGTCGTCTAGGACAATAAGATATGTTATCAGAAAGCTGCTACTTCTTGACTTAGATACAAAATATAATTAAAACTATACTTAGAAAAAATCCATCTTATTTTAGTTATTTCATGGTCCACTTCTGTTCTCAGACCTGCAATGGAAAAGATTCAACCCAAAATAACAACAACTGGACAAATGAGCGTAACCTTTGTAATATTGCCTCCTCTCTCTGGAAAGCAACTTGCCCAGAACAGCAGTCTTGGCAGGGGAGACAGCTCTGGGATTCTTGCACAAGTAATTACCTTTGCTAGGGACAAACACTGTCAGTCTGCCTTCTGCTGGCAAAGCCCCTCCCTAACTAATTCTATTAACTGCAGGGGGTGGTGTTACAGCAGCTATATCGTTTTGTTTATGGCACAGCTGAGCATACAGTCCAGCTCTCTTGAGACCCAGCTTCATAGCCTAAATAGCAGAGCAAAATGGTCTTCATGTAACCATGTAATTGAACATTGCAGAGAAAATCAAGTTAATTGTGCATAATACTTTCACATAGAGTTTGGAATGAAGTAAGTTCTCCCACCCCTCTCCCCAATGTACTTCATGTCATCTGGTTTGAAGCCACAGGCTTTGAGCTCTATATAATTCACTGTACAGCTGCAATCTGAGCAATATTTTACCATCTAGAAATCCATACTCTTGTACAACACAGAGATCAAATAATAAGCAAGTCATATTTTCTCAATTTTCTGGATAAGCTGCTATCAGTAAAACTTAATTCTCCAGCTACCTCAGAGCTGAATTTCTTCAGAAAAGTGGTAAAGGGCAGGAGAACGTTTTGTGTTGCATATATCTGGCTGCAATCCAACCCTCTCCTCACAAACACTCAGCAGACAGGAGCAGGGAGGTTACAGGCAAAGCACCTTGTTGATCAACCTTTGAATTCTCTCATGTTAATTCCAAATCACTGCATTTCTTGCTGTGTTTTGATTAACATAAAGAAAATCTGACTCTATGGTGAGCAACCAAGGTTGACGTCATGTCTGCTGTCATCAGACGGAGCTGCTCCCTCCAAAGGAGGCTTGTCTCTCCTTCCAAAGGCTTGTCTTCAGCATTGGCCACAGCTTCCCAATCATCTAATGCTGATGCTGGTACCTAGGTTACAGTTTCCTTGATCTTACTGTCCTACCCAGGTTTGTCTCCTGTTATCTCAAGGGCAGAGATAACACTTCTGATACTTTACATCTATCTACACATACAGTCATATTAAAAGTTTTAAACCATTCACATAACAAAGTTTCTTCCTGGAAGGTAAAGGTGGATGATTTTCTTTTAGTTATATATGGCTATATAGATTTATGTGTACACATACACATACAGGCAGCTTCTCCTATATGAGTTCTTAACACAGAGATTCTTCCTACAGATTTGAAGCTCTGAGCATTACTGAAATATAAACAGAAATACATTTAAAAATTAAATACTGATACTGATAACCCGGTGCTCAGAACTAGTCTTTCTATTAACTTGGACCTTAAAAAGAATAAAGATACTTTAAGTCAAATGTTTCTCCACTATTCAAAGTTTTCAAAGCATCCTTAAAAGACCATTTAACTGGGACTGTGGTCACCAGCTATTAGAAACATAATCATATCTACTCTCATTAACACACCTTTTGGCAGAATCAAAGTGCAGAGCTCTGAGAAACAGTGATGGGAGAACTGAGGGGGCAGCACTTATGCAAAAGACTGTAAGAAGAAAAGTGCCTTGCCTCACTTATTTTCTCATATTTACATACTGTATTTTTAGAAAAGCGTAATTTTAGGCCGGAAAACTCAAAACATCTCAGCAATGGAGCAGTCACAAAACAAGAACAGCACAGCCAGCACTTGAAGATCAGTGGGATCAAATACTTGTCATGAGAAAAATAATTTTCATTTTGACATGTTTTCAGTATTAGCGTGGTACTTGTTTTGAAACTACAGTTGACTTGCTCTGCATGTTATATTAAGGATTCCCAAATGGATAGCTAAAATCCTTATACTGAATGGAGCATGAAAGGAAATCAGCACATCACCTCTAATCTAGCAGAACTTCAAGACAGGCAGTGATAATTGGGACCACATTATTTACACAGCTACTGTCGACTCCTATATGGACAGAAGGCTCAAAACCCTTCTAATAGAAACTTTGCCTTCATGCTTATATTTAATAATTGAATACTTTAACACAGAAGCTGGTGAACAAGAAATGATCATAAAAATAAAACAGATTTCCAAAATGCCAAGTCTAGGACTACAATATATTATTTAAAAAAAGCATAGCAAATTTAAGAGCAAAACGTCAGAGTAGCCCTTGCTTCCATTTTCACCACAGCAATTTAGATAAGAGTTGATGGGTTTGGGACAATATGACATTTCTAATTCTTTATCTGTTGACAATAACCCTGCTCTCTGGAGGAAAGCAACAAAATGCACAGCAGATAAAAGCATAACATTTCTCAGCACTGGACAAAAGGTACCCTCACTTCCGTTTTTATTTATTTTCCTTCTCAGAAGTCTGCTTGCTTAGGATGGGCAGAGTTACCAGGGTTTTCACACTGAGCTATGTTTCTCTTTTTTAAAGCTGATCCTAGTGGGGTAAGAGGTACTTTCTTTTCCCTAACAAATACAGAGAATGTGCACAGTATGAGCTAATAAATTATAATGATGGTCCAGGGTTTCGTTTTGCTAACAAAATCAGTAGCTAAATTAAATATGGCATTTTGCAACAACTGCACACATAACAGTTATTTTATAATCATTTTAACTCTTCAGTGGTAATCACTAAGGTTTAAGAGAAGTGCCTAATAGGACTACAATATCTTCTGTTTAGAAAGTAAACAAATCTATTAGGAGTATTTATGAGAATATTTGACCAAACAGTCCTTACGAGTCTTTCCAAAGTCAATCAAAGCTAGTGAAAAAATATCCTAGTAATTCAAGCTCCATCCTGCTGAGCAGAATGAATACCTACAGCAAGTATAGCAAACTACCAGCACCAGAAAAATACTTCAGATTATCAAACTACTAAACAAACTGGGGAAAGTGAAAGTTATTCCTGTAACAGACAACTAATAGTGTGTTCCTATGGGGCAAAGATTGCTTTTGTACAGTATAGATAATCTCAGTCCTTGTTTTCACTTCAGCATCATTAATGAGTAGTTTCCCTAGTAGGAAGCAAAATTTTAAGTTTATAAATTTTCCTTTAAGATTTTAGTTTGTTAGTATTGTGGAGTCAATAAAGTTTTGGTAATGTCAGACAGATTCATTCCAGCTCTTCAGCTATGAGATTGCTAACCATACTGTAAATGCAGGGTATTTAATGCAGAGAAGTGGGAACAATCCAATCAACTTTAATAGATTCTGAGAGCTTTTAACTCATACCTTCAGACATATAGATGTGCTAAGTGTATATCAGCTTTGTGATTTAGATGTAGGAGAAAGTTTTAGAAATATATGTGGGCATAGATGACTTCTACATTCTTTGTTAATGTGAGAGTTAAAAATAATTCTCTCTCTCTTGGGACTTTCTCTGTACAATTTGGGTATATTTGATGAGAAAGACATAATAATTTGAAAGCAAAAGAAAAAAAACTATTACTCTTAGCAACTCCCCAAAGATAAATAATAAACTGTGTTCACTTTTCTTTTATTGGTGAAATCTGGTTTCCTGGAAACCATACCAGTCACAATCACGGATCTATTGCATTCGGTAAGTATTTTTATGTTAGAAGTTTTTTATAAAACAGTTCTATTCTGTTATCACCGTTATGCAATCTTATACTTTATTGAAGTAATGTTTGTAGATATAATCAGACTTCTACATAGACAAAACATGAATGAACTGCTTCATTTAACAAAAGAAATTTAATTGCATTAGATTGACAGAAACTGTTAAAAAGCAGAGTTGATTTATGTTTCAATGTAAAGCAGTAGAAACTTTGTACTTAGTATTATTTGTAGATTAAAACTATTTTTGTATAAGGTTATTATCCACTGTGATTTTGGACAATGTTCCACACATTTTACATGCTGAGCTAGGCTGTGTCCTCAGTTTGGAAGTGCTTTCAGAGAAGTTAAAGGACTTTCTTGGCCATTCTCCTTCCCTGCAAGCCTTTCAGCTTAACCTCTGACTTCATCCCAACCCATTACATTAGTATAAGCGTAAATTGAGTTTTGCAAGTTTTTCACCAGGTTGGGAATTTTAGCTCACTGCAGCCATTCATTACAATAGGCTGTTTCCCAATAACAGCAGTAAGATTGACATCAAGGCAAATTACAGCTTCCTGCAGTCTGAATAACATGCAGAAGCTTAAATTTCAGTGATGATTGTACTTCTAGACTGACTGACACCGCAATAACTAGCTTACAACTACTCAAAGAGCATAACGCGTCGCAATCAAATACACCATCCCTTGCAGTGCCACTATATCCTTTGTCACCTAGGGTGCCATTCTCTGGGCCAGTGTTTTTTGGTGGTACCACACAGGAACAAAGTATTTGATGCCATGATGCAAGTCACAATGCACTGGTGTTTCATTAGTGACTCAAGTTCTACAGTGGGATATCCAAATTCCAGGCAAAAAGCTATAATTTTAGCAGTTATAAGCTTTAAAGACTGATCGTAGATTCCCACTTGTGAACTAGGTGTCTAAATAAGGAAGAACCATGTTGGTAACAGACTTTTCAATAAACAACGATGATGTACAGCCTGTGTAGCCAACAATATCATAGCCTAATGTAGATTCCTACATATGTAGGCACCATGAACGTTGGTGCACCCCAACATCATCTCCTCAAACTCCAATGGGTGTTCAGATAGTTGGCTCACACAGACAGCTACAGGGTGACTCCTGCATGATGGTGTCTTAATCTGGAGCTCAATTCCACTCCCAGTAGCCAGAAATAGGAATCAGACAGACATGGGTGGTGAGAAGTACACACCTCTCACATGAAACACAGTAATTTTTTTAAAATTTCATTTCTTTACACAATTTTATAGTTCTATAAAACTTGCCAGTTCATTGTTAATTTTTGCATGGAGCTCCTTTCATGCAGACAGGAAGAACTGGATTTATAAACTCTCATTAAAGAGAACATATAATAATAACATATAACATATAATAGTCTTGATATTCCATTGTTTTGAATATTAGTGCACATCACTGAAAGCACAGATGGGTGATTCAAATAAGTATGTGTCATATGCAAAATTCATTGAACCTTTAAAGTCTTCCAACTAGTGGCATCTGTCATATCTATTATGTCAAATAATAACCTGCAGATCCTATTTTGGGTTTCAAGCTTGAATTAAAAGTCCCTAAGATCCTACCTTCCCATCATCCTTCAGAGCCAAAATTACATTACTAGCACCCATGAAGGGAGAACAAAATATCTAGAAACCTGTACCATCTTGGCAGCAAAAGGGTCCATTCACATACATCTTGTTACAACCACTTCCTAAACAACCTGCAATTTCATACCTACCTACTAAAATTTCTCACTTGAAAAATGTTCCAATCTCCATGTGCTAAAAATTTGCCCCAAAGTTTCATTTTAACTTTGAATTTTAATTTTCTTAAAAAGAAAATTATATATTTAATGGACCACAGCTGTCTGGAAAATACATATTTGATAGGCATACAGCACTAATTTGGAAAATGAGTATGATTTACTTGATGAGTCACAATGAATATCTGTAAATATATATCCAAGTTCTTTACTAGAGACTAGTCTTGCAAGCTGTATTACACAGAAATTGTACTAAAAAACCCCAAATAACTTCGCTGAGGAAGAACAGAGGCCAAAGCAAAGAGCTCTGATCTTACTGCTTTCATGCTTTTGGTTGATGAAGTCCAGAAATAAGATACTCTCCAAAAGTGCAAATATTGAATGGAACAGTTTTTCCCAGTTTCATCTACTGTGTAAAATAGAAATCCCATGGTGTGTGTGTGAGCTGACACCGGCAGACTGCAGGAACAACCACAAAACCAGGGAAGGGATGTAGAGACCAGATATGTTCTCGCTACCTCATGAACTGGGCAATCTCTAAGCAACACCTGGGCAGAGGCACGCAAATTGGGAACACACAGGCACTTTGGAGCTTGGTTCTTGCTAGAGAGACATTTCAAACGTGCTGCTTTCTCCTGTATTTCAAGGATCTTTCCACTGTTTTCCAACAGTTTTCCACCAGTTTTCCACTGTCATGCTTTCATCTTGCCCACAGCAGGACAGGAATCTCAAACATGTTATGTAGGATGCCTCTGAGTTTATCACAAGCTTATGTTACCTAAGCACAGACATTCTCCTAGTCAAGCATAAAAGACTAAACAGCAATTATTACAATATATGTGTTTTTTGACACCACAGCTGCAAATCACTTGGGCATTTTTACAGTTCTCCTCACCAAACTTCCATATTTATCCCACAGCATGGCAATGGACAGCCCCTGCTGTAGATGAAATAGCAGCTCCATTAAAGCCAGGCACCCCAGGCACTGCTCTGTCTACGAACGATGGGAAAGGTTCTGGCATTCTGCAGCTCTCACTCCCTCAGGCCCTGCAAACTTGTGTTTGCCTGGTTGTGTGTCAGGAGAAAACATGGATACTGAGTCTTGAGGAGGAGGCAGGGTGGGCAGAATAAGCAGGAAGAAAGTGTATGGACACAACTGCATTTAGGCCTTAGATAGTGAACACCACAGGTAACTTAACAAATCAGACAATGCTGATTATCAGGTTTTCCCCTCAAATTTATTCTGAGTAAAAGTGTATTAAAAAAATCTGGCAGTATCAAAAATCTTTGGGTTTTCTAGATTTCAACATGAGGAAAGAACAGGAGGGCATTTTGAACTGTCATTCTCTATCTAACAAACATATTTGAATAATTAACACAGTGCTTTTCGAGAAACACAACATTTCAAATACAAACCTGAAAACATATCCATTGATAGAATTAATTTAAGATAATCAGGTGACTAATTGTGTTACTGAACAGAAAAAGAAGTTAAGATTGTAATCGGGGGAAATCTCAGCTCCTAGAAATGCACTAGGCAGAACACTGAGTACTAAGCCATAATGATCACATACTTGCTTCTTATTTGCTAATGTAAAATGCTGAAGTGCTGCAAAATTAAGTATGTTTATTACCATCATAAGCCATCAAGCTGTTTTAAATCTGTTGATCTTTTTTTCTTTAATTCTTAAAGAAAACAAACTTTTCAAAGCAGCACAACTCAGGCCCAAAGGAGACATTTCTCTGCGCAATTTCTCGTAGAAAGTAAAATACGAAAAAATGAAAAACCCTTCATGTACCTAAGGACGGTACACGTTCTACAAAGGGGAAAACCAAGGCTATGGTAATAATGTGGCAAAGCATTTAAGATTTAAGCATTTGAGCAACTTTAAATACATGAGTAACTCCTGTGAGTGTCATTGGATTCATCCTGCTTATATGAACAGGATCTTCAGAAGACATCTCGGAGAAGAATTCACAGAAGTCTGAAAATGTAATTTAAGAAAGAAGATAGAAGGGAAAAAAGATTTTCGTTAGATAGTTGCCAGTTGATTGTTTAAAATTATTTTAACAATGCTGGTGCTTTTCAGTTAGGTTAATAATTATATGTTATGGTGCCTAAAGGTCTGTGTAGAACTCTAAAAAAAACCCGTAAAGTTGTAAAATTATATCTTAACCATGTCTTTTTTTTTTGCTTAAATATTTTGCAGGACCAGAGATTAAACAACTGGATAGCTGCAGAAAGACAGGCAACCAAGAAAAAAAATTCCAAACCAGTTAATTTAACTTTAGGACATACTAACAAATGTAAATTCATATTTTAAATTTTATAATATCATTTCTCCTTCCTTCTTTCAGTGATATGATAGTAGAGTAAGCTCTTTCAGTAAGTAAACTCATGAGAACATAATCACCATTGCATTTAATACATTAAAAATTCCTACATCTACTAATATTTATTTTATTTAAGTTAGTCAAAGGTTAATTAGCATCTGCAAAAGGGTAACTGAAGTTACTGCAGCCACATTTGAAAACTGTTCTTTTTTAAAAAAAAAAAACCAAAACATTACAACCAGCATTAAAATGACTATTGGGAGTGTGCTGACTTGTTAATAGTATATAATTACTACTGATATAGTCAAGAATTACAGATTTTTTTTTGTCTAGTGTTAAATTTGAAAATTAGAGAGGCAGCTCCCTGTTGTATTAAAACCCTTACACTAACACAGCTAGATTATGGGTGGCAGGGTGTATTTACAACTCCAGATCCATTTTAGTAAGCCATGATTCCCTGATTACATGAAATGGCCCCAAACAAACATAAACACAGTATTTTCTAAAATCTAAAAAGCCAGAAAGTCAGCACAAGGCCCATATTACAAAAGCCAGTTGCAGTTATGCCCTACTTTACAATCCTAAGTGGAATTCACGTGGTTTCTAAGCCTTTGGTAGCCTTTTGTAAAAGGATGAATTTCTGTTTCACTGTGTTTTCTGAAACACACACAGATCCCAGGTCAACATTTTGCTATTAAAAATAAGTAGTTCACACAGCACTTAGATGTCCGAGATCTTTTTAGAAATATTACAGCCACTTGCACATATATAAAAAGCGTTTTTCAGAAGCAGTTGCAGCATTTTATTTTTGGAAGAGTTAAAGGATAAGAGTAACTTTAAATGTAGGTTTCCTTGGGCTTTGGAGGATGAGAGGGATTAATGGAGGGTCACAAGAGGAGGATGGAGGAAGAAATGGAAATAAGAGGAAAGTGCTATCAGATGTAGCTTATCCTTTCCCTAGGCAGTGGTTAGAGGTGCCTAACAAGAAGAAAAATGATTGACTACTTCTTGCTGCATGTTTCCAACAGTTATTCCAACAGAAGGCTGAGTATGGTCAAAATGGGATTTTCCTATTCTATTTGTTATATGTAAGACTAAGGCTGTGATGTCCTTTATACAGAATTTGATTTAGTGTAAAACTCTTAGCTCCTTCAGGCCAAGAGTTACTGGAGTGGCTGAGTAGGACTCTACATGTTCCTTGTTTTATTAGTGGATTTGGAATAAAATTGAGAAAAGCATACTATGCAGTTATGTGCTGCTTTTTTGGAAAGCATATATATTAAAAAGAAGATTGTCAGTACTCCTTGAGATTTGTGCACTGAGACACTGAACTGGATTTACAATTCAAATTATTATAGACAAAGCTATGGTAACTGCCTATCAGGTACTTAGTACAGCAAAACCCTTGTACTTGATTCATGTACTTGATTCTCCATCAAGGACATGTTGCTCTATTATAATTTTTTAAAATGCCATTAGGATGAACAACACAGCTATAAGCATAGGATTGAGTTTGGAATCCTTTCTACTGTTTAAAAATAAGAATGAATCATGTTCCTAAGGACGTCACCCAAATAAAAAGCCCTACTGGACTGGAAAATCTCCCAGTGCGACACAGATCTTTGTACAAATAAGGGCAGTGAGTGATGCAAGTTATACTGCTCTTCTGCTGTACAGGTAAGAAAAAAATTCCACATTTGTAAGAACATAACCCATTACTCCATGAATATTTAATAGTCTTTGCAAACACAGTGCTCGCTGTATTGCAATAAACAAGGTTTTTTTAAAAGCCTGCATTTAATATCATTTATAATAGAAAGCCTTTTCTTAAAAATATTAAGCTATGCACTTTGTGAGTCATCATTCTAAATTTTGAAACATAAATACATACATAAATGGCTGGACAGGCTGGAGAGTTGGGCAGGGAA
>NW_010180656.1:23794-37012 GCF_000695765.1 Mesitornis unicolor | reverse complement strand
GAGAACAAAGCATTAAAACTTACAAAGAAAATAGCTGCAGTGGAGGAAGGGAGATGACAACAGCTCCTGCTCACCTTTGTGTGTGAAACCAGTCAGTCCTTCAGTTTGCAGAGAGTAACTCTGGTTTGCTGTCATTTAGTCCTGCTTTTCTTAACCCTGTTAAGAAATAGTCTGTGTTGCATTTATGTATCATGCCTGTAATTAGTCACCCAAAAGACCAGCAATGAAAGCAAAGAACCTAAATTAATAATTGAAAGTTTGTTTCCTAATGAAATTAGAAAATTATTAAATTGTTTGAGTGATATTAAATGAGTTAAGAAGCCTAACTGTAAATAGAAAAGCCTTGCTGCAAGATTTTTTTTCCACTCATATTTTTCTCATCATTGTATACAAAAAATACTGGCATTGAAACCTGTTAGAATAATTTCAAGGGTTTTATAAAGAAGTATAGGTTTACAGTCGTGGCATATAAAACATATATTTATATGTTAGCATTTGATACTGTGAGTGGCAGAGTGCAACACTTTTGAACTCCACTGTGCACAGGTTCAAGGGTTTTGGTGGTGGTAGAGATCCAAGGCATATCCTGATGCCTTTATACACTTGAATAAATCCCACTATGAATTCCATGCTGCTGTTCATGTGCTTAAAGTGATCAGGACATGGCAGCAATTGCTTGTAAAATTCAGCACCTGCTGCAGTGTGTTTGACTGTTTGACCTTTGCTTTTTAAGATGAAAAAGCTCACAGGTCAAGATAAAGACAGGGAGATCACTTACCATTTACCATCAATTAGGGGAAACTAATTTAATTTATTGACAAAAATATAGAAGGATGGTGAGAAACAAAGATAAAACTAAAAGCATATTTCCCTCACTCCCCCTGTTTTCCAGGCTTAACTTCACTCTTTCATTCCCATCTCTTCTACCTCTTCCCTCCCCATTCAGTGCACGGAAAGGGGGAATAGGGGTTGTGGTCACTCCATAACACTTTGTCTCTGCTGCTCCTTCCTCCACATGCTCTGTCCCTGCTCCACCATGGGGTCCCTCTCTCAGCATATGGTCCTTCATTAACATCTCCAGGGTGAGTCCTTCCCATGGGCTGTAGTTTTTTGTGATCTGCTCCAGCATGGGTACAGCTTTTCAGGAACAGACTGCTCCAACGTGGGTTGCTAGAGGCTACAGGTCCTACCAGAAAACCTGCTCCTGTATGGGCTCTCCATGGGCTGCAGCTTCAGTGCACATACACCTGCTTTGGTGCGGGATCCTTCATGGGCTGCAGAGGGAAAACCTGTGTCACCATGGCCTTCTTCATGGGCTGCAGGGGGATGTCTGCTCTGGCACCTGAAGCACTTCCACCCCTCATTCTTCCCTGACCTTGGTGTCTACAGCATTGTTGTTTCTTTCACATTTTTCTCACTCCTCTCAGCTGCTGTGTGCTTTTTTGTCTTTTCTTAACTCTGTTTTCCCAGAGGTGCCAGCAAGGTTCCTGATGGGCTCAGCTGTGTCCTGTCGTGGGTCCATTTTGGAGCTGGCTCAGTCTGATGCAGGGGCAGCCCCTGTCCTCTTCTCGGAAAGACCACCCTTGCAGCTCCCCCTCTGACAATACCTGGACATGGACACCCAATACATTTGCTTTTACAAAACGTGGAATCGGATTAAAATTCAAACTGGACAGGCTCTCTTGAGGTTTCTAGCCCAATTCCCTGCTCAAAGCAGGGCTAACATGGAAATTAGATTAGGTTGCCCAGGAATGTCACCACCTCTCTGTCAATTAAAAGGAAGAAAAACTGAATGGGTAGATGATTGCCAAGAGTGAAGGCTGGAGTGGAGCCTGCAATTCAGACTTATTCATTACTGAGGGCAGCTGAATGCCATGAAATTAGTACTGTGTTTGAAGAGGAATCAGTATTGGCAGCCACACAGTTTGGAGTGGAAAGTGTTCACGTAACAGCAGTCATTGTTACAGCTTCCATTAACTGCTTCCCTTCTGCCTTGGGGCAGAATATGCAATGAGGGCGAGGAAAGATGGAGAGTGAATGTTCCCTAGGGCAAAGACTATGAGCTTATACTGCATTTAGCAAAGTTTGGATCCTGATGGTTTTAGGTACCACTGGAGTACGAGGAATTATTCTGAGGTCTATTGCCAAAGGCAAGGTTCATGCAGTCTGTAGAGAAAACTATGTGAAACTGAAAAAACTGATCACTTCAGCTTCCATCATGACACTTTCCTTTCATAGAAACCTTGCACGCTCTCCTCCTGCAAATCAGAAAAAGTGATTCACTGGGTATTTCCATGATGCTTTTGTGTGGCACTGTAACTACAAAGTGAAAGCAACATTAACAAATGTTAAGCACTGAAACCAGAGGACACCTATAAACCCCTGGTTTTCGTGTACAGATAGTTCATGGCTACTGTCATTGCAGGCACAGAATCACAGCATCATTAGGGTTGGAAGAGACCTCTAAGATCAAGTCCAACCATCAACCCAACCCCACCATGGTCACTAAACCATGTCCTGAGGTGCCACATCCAGGCGCTTCTTGAACACCTCCAGGGATGGGGACTCCACCCCCTCCCTGGGCAGCCCCTTCCAGTGCTTGACCACTCTTGCAGTAAAGAAATCTTTCCTAATATCCACTCTAAACCTTCCCTGATGCAACTTGAGGCCATTTCCTGTTGTCCTGTCACTGGTTACACGGAAGAAGAGACCAACACCCACCTCCCTACATCCTCCTTTCAGGGAGTTGTAGAGAGCGATAAGGTCTCCCATCAGTCTCCTTTTCTCCAAACTAAACAACCCCAGCTCCCTCAGCCACTCCTCATCATTCTTGTGCTCCAGACCCTTCACCAGCTTCATTGCACTTCTGTGGACATGCTCTGGACATTCAAGATGCAGCCTCACCAGTGCCAAGTACAGGGGCACAATCACTTCCCTGCTCTGCTGGCCACACTATTGCTGATACAAGCCAGGATGGTGTTGGCCTTCTTGGCCACCTGGGCACATTGCTGGCTCACGTTTAGTTGCTGTCAACCAACACCCCAAGGTCCTTTTCTGCCTGTCAGCTTCCAGCCACTCCTCCCCAAGCCTGCAGCACTGCATGGGGTTGTTGCGACCCAAGTGCAGGACACGGCACTTACTGACATCCAAAGGAGTGAGGATGGATATACCTGGCTAAGACTGAGCACTTCCTGGCATGGAAAACAGGATGAATAAGTGAAGGAGAAGACGTGAGCTAGAAAACTCACAGGAAAGCTATGAAGAGCTGGGCATGCTCTTTCTGTCTTAGACAGAGTGGGAAAGTAGAAGTCACTAACTGTTGCTTATGCACTGGCAACCTCTGAATCTTCATCCCACGCCTCCCCTTTCCTTGCTGGCAGGTGGAAGGGTAAGCACAGCTTTTCAGAGCTCTGTCATAGACCACAGAGGTAGTCATGGATCTTTTGTTATCATAGAGTTAGCACGTGTCTGCTATCTGAAATGAGACTAGTAGTGAACAATTGTAAGGGCAAAACATTGCCTGATGATATGAGATGTGGTTAGAATAACTACAAAAGCAAGGCTGCAAATTCTGCATATTCATGCAATCACTTGT
This sequence comes from Mesitornis unicolor, assembly GCF_000695765.1. Taxonomy (NCBI): domain Eukaryota; kingdom Metazoa; phylum Chordata; class Aves; order Mesitornithiformes; family Mesitornithidae; genus Mesitornis; species Mesitornis unicolor. The sequence continues at coordinate 33,417 of NW_010180656.1, read as the reverse complement.
CTGGAGGATGTAGCTGTTACATTTAAGTTCTGATATTTATTTTAACTTAGCAGAACTGAACAGCATCTGTACCCAGAGAATAAAGACAAAACAAGCCCATGTTGCTTGGCCGTTTGTTCTGTAAGCTCTTCGGAGAAAAGACTGTCCCATGGATCTGCAGGGCACCAAGCATCAGTCATGTTTCAGGCGCCCATGGTGTTAGGAAAAAGAAATCAGAGTACAAAATATTGTATGGGGGATTCAATAGCTGTCTCGGCACTGAATTACAGAACCTGCTTAGTGCCAAAGCTTTTGTGATGTTTATGTTTAAGTTTTGCCTTTTGGCTGCGCTGAAAAACAGAAGGCTTGGCTGTTGTTATCTCACAAGATTTAGATAGGTCCAGATCACTCAGAAGGTCAATTTGAGGACTGCTTTCTCCCAGACAAAATTTGCTGCTTTTTAAGATGTTAATTTTGAAATAAATGCAGCCTTTATAACATACTGTAAATATAGACTGCAGCACAGTGCCCTGTAGCACTTTTCGCAGCACTCCTTTATTAATAGCCTCTTTGATTCCTTCCTGGTTAACTCAGATTAATCTTGTTGCAGTAACTCAAAAGACTTCATATTGAGATTCAGGTTTTGCTCCACATCAAGAGACTGAACGTTTCTGGAAAGTATGTAAATAAATGACCTTCTTTCCTTTGAAATCTTTATCATAATTACATGAATTGCAGGGGTAATCATGCATGTTATTATGAAGAGGTGATCATATCTTGTTCAAGTCAGTCAGTGCTCTACCAGTGCTGTAATATATTGGCAGCAAATTGCTGTAAGAAATCTTCTGTGAAAACTCTTTTTAAATCTAGGAGAAAACCCAGGAAAATATGAATTAAAGAATAAACTTCGTAGGAAAATCTCTTCATAGATTCATTTATGAACTCCACTAATGTGCTTTCTTAATTAAACAATGCTGCTTTCTTGTAACTATAGCCAAGGAAAGACAGAAAAGACAAAACAAATGTTGTTGAACTAGTTTTTACTAGTTTTTCCCACTGGTCATTAAAGACACATGGATTCTATCACTGTATGATCAACTTTTTGACCTATGAGCAACTTGCACTGCCTGAAGAAAGGCCTGAAAGGGAATGCTGCACATGGTTGTGCCAAATTACACATTCCTGGCATGCTTTAAAAATTACCTTTTTTTTTTGGTGCAATATGGGACAGTGCAGAATGACATATTTCACTATTTATATTAATGTTGTTTTCAGCCATGTTTGGTGAAAGGGACCAAAATGCAATCTGCTGAAAGATGTAAACCAGCTTCCCTTTAAAACAATGGCAGAATTTTAACAAAGAAATACCAGACAGCAAGTCGCTATTGTTGTTGTACTGTTATCCACATGCCTTGGATCAGTGCCCTGCTCTACACTCAGAGAAAAGCCTCCTACCCCGAGGCGTTTACAGTCTAATGTTGCAATGCAATAATGAGTTGTGTGGGCTTGATCCTGAAGAATAAACTGAGGGCTGAAGGCTTAATTTTAGAAAAGATGCAGCAAATAAGATGCTTGCCAATACAAAACACGTGGATGAGAACAAAACTAATAAGGAAACACAGTTGATTAAGCCTTTGGTCTGCATAACGTGAGAATTCAAAAGAAGTCTGTCTATTTTAGCCAGGACTTAAAAAGAAATACTGTCCTCTGTGGAATTATTAATAAATTTGTTTCCAACTCTAGCTTGGGCCATATCTAATTTTAGTTTTTCATGCAAATGTACTTAATACAAGCTCTGAACATTCTGTATCTTTTTATATTGCATAATTTACCCTCAGTAGGTGAACAGCTTTGATGACACTGTTAGAGAAGCTACAAGCAGTGTTTTCTGAGTCACTGCTTCTTTTAAGAGGAAGCTTTCCCAAAGCACTCAACAAACTCTTTTTTTCCACTCTAGAATTCAATAATTGCCTTTGCACCCACAACAACTGACGTTGTGTGTGCTCTACAAACACAGAAAATGAATAGCCACCCTTCAGAAGGATCATCTTATGCTAGGAAGGCCAGGGTTGTCATAAATGGTTTGCCCTTTCTCACACTTGAAAATTGGACATAAAGTTAATCTTTATGGAATATGAACCTACTTTTATAATTCTCAGTAATTTCCATTTCTGTCAGGTTACATTACTTCACCCAGTTGAAATGTTATATTTTGGTGGTTTTCTTCTACTAGAAGATTCGAGGTAAATCAACGCTGAAAAATTCTCAAAACATCAAAGAAAGATAAATTGAAATAAGGAAAGACAGCATTAGATTCAGCTGTGCCAGAAAAGAAAGCCTAAATTGCTCTAAAAATATTTTCTTAAAATATCATTGATGATGAATTCTCCTTTGTAGATGAGATATTCTCTCTGCTCTTCAGCTAACCAGATGCCCCACAGAAAACTGAAATAGCTATTATGGAGGAATAAACAAGAACCATAGAAACAAGACACGCTGTCAATTAAGTTTTCAAAACTCAAATTTGGCAGTTATTTTTTGTAATATTAGAAGTGCAACAGGGAAAACAGGCACAGGCTATTGGGTGGTGTTTGTACTACTGCATTTTTTCTTTATACATTCAGCTATGCAGAATCCTCCTTGGCCTTGTGGCAGCATGGAGTGCCTGCTCTTACGGTAGAAGTTGCCCCATGATGGCCTCATGCAAATCAAGGATTTAAAAGAGTAAACGAGAGTTAATTATTTACGAGAAGTTACGTTCTGTCCGGTTTCAGTCATATATGATACAGTGACATAAGCCTAATTGCTATATTTGACATGTCAGGCAATATGTAAACATACTCCTTTTATAGCGATGTAGAAGTACACCTAAAAGTATACGATAAGTTTAGCTATGCAAATGGTTGAACTTTGTTCTCTGTCTGCTGCGCTTTTAAATCTCTAAGGACCCTTGGGTGCAAATAAAACAATATGGACTTAAATAATTATAGAATCAAAGAAAAATGTTGTTTAGAAGGGACTTTTGGAGGTCTCCAGTCCAACTCTGCTCAAAGCAGCAATAACTTCAAAGTTAGATCCGGTTGCCCTGCTCCTCATTCAGCCAAGTTTCAAAAATCTTTGAAGCAGCAGATTACACCACCTCCCTGGGGAACCTGCTTACATGCTTAACCACTCTCACAGTGAAAACCTTTTTCCTTATATTCAATCAGAATATCCCTTGGTGCGTCTTCCAGCTGTTGCTTCTTGTCCTCCCACTGTGCGCCTCTGAGAAGAGTTGTGTTGCTCTTCTTTATAACCTCTCTTCAGGTAGATTGCAATTAGATCCCTCCTGAGTCCTCTCTTCTGGAAGCTCTGCCCCTTGGCATACTGACCTCTATCCCCATCGTGACACCCACGAGCTTGCTGAGGATGCCTTCATCCACAGACCCATGGTCTTCATGATGACGATGCTACGTACCATTATCCCCAGTATCAAACGTTGAGGAATGCTACTCATAACCAGCTGTCAGATTTCAAACTGTTCACCATAACCCTTTGAAGCTGATGGTCCAGACAGTTTTCAGTCATCTTGTGGTCCACTCATCTAGTCCATTTCTTCCCAGCTTGGCTACAAGGAAGATATGAGAGACTGTGTCAAAGCCTAGTGAGATGGTAAATGACATCCATTTATCCCCTCTTTTCCAGAGTCAGTCATCAAGGAAAGGCACGCAAGCTGATAAGGCAGGATTGCCCTTGGTAAATCCATGCTCACCACTTCCAGGTGCTTTCTGTCCCTTCTGTGCTTAGAAAAGGCTTTCATGAGGTCTTGTCCCACAATGTTGCGTGCTGCCTGATGGAGAATGAAGAGCAGCAGCATTAAATGCTGTCAAGATAGAATGGTCTCACATTATACGTAACCATACTGGCTAATGCACACAGATTATCTTCATTTCGTGTTTACATTAGGCTGCTCTAAAGGTTACCTGCTGTGTGCTGTCTCATTGCGGTTCTTCTTGATGCATTTTTTATCTGGGGATAAACTGAGGTCATTTGGAAGATATTTATTTTATATGGAAAATGCAACTGTTTGGTATTCTGGTTGGATCCAAACCTGAATTAATCTGCTTCAACAACCTTGTAAAGTGAATATTTGAAAATTAACAACCTTATCATTTTTAAACAGTTTCCAAGCTTAGAGAAGATTGGTTTATATGTAACAAAGTTAGTGTTATTTATATAGGCTGTTTTTTTCATAAAGTGAGTCACATAAGAGCAGCTACAAAGAGATCAAGAGGTAAAGTGTTTGGCTTCTAATATGTGTTTCACTAAGCTAACATTCATTACCGGTGAAGTTTACTATATTATGCTTTTGTCGAGCTATAAATTGCTGCCAGAACTTTTCTGAACATAGTGGATCATCCCAAGAGAGTCTTCAGATTCCAGGGACAAAACCAAGCTCATTTATTTTTTAGAAAAAGCAGTTCATAGTTATGAATTATGACACCTGTGCTTATGTATTTTAAGGTTTCTTACAGGGATGTACACAAGAATCTATTACACAAAACCTGTTCTACCTGGAATTTTATTTTCTGTATCTGACTTTCTTTGTGCACTAATTGACCTCTCCTCTCTCTCGTCCCACCACTTCAGTAATTCTGAATCTGCACCTTTTTTACAGCACTGCAGTAAAAGGACAAATGTTATGAAGTCGTAATGCTACTATAAAAGCAGCAACAAAACTATCAAAATCTCTTTGGCTGCCTGAGATTGTGCCAGATGGTAAAGAACTGAAAGTATAACAAATGCCATGTTAAGCAAGTCAGATTTGAGGGACATGTTATGCATCCTACATAAATAAAACATCGCTAAAACTGACCCTAGAATTATTAGATTCAGGAATAAGCTCTTCTGAAGTCTCAGGAGTATCTCACAGTATCTATAATGCAAAGTGTTTCTGATAATCAGAGCACTCACATTAGTCTGGTTCTTTGCCAAGACCTGACAGCTTAGTGTTGCTACATTTCTCTCAATGCAGGAGCTGTGATAAAGCTCAGCTTTTTTTTTTAATTCCTCTCCCAGGATTTTGGACAGATTTTTTAAAAGAAAACTACAGCCAGCCTCCTTATCAGACATACAGAGATGATGAGGAATAAGCGTTGCACTGACACTCAAAGCTATTTCCTTGGGCCTTAGTTATCGCATCACAAAACACTTGTGTTAAATTGAAAGGTCATTGACTGTATAACTTGCTGAGGATTTTCGCTACTTGGTTGACTGGAATTTTAACACTTTGTATCCTTCATATAAAAGGTTTTAACTGTCTTGCTCTATTTGTACACAGAGACCCTGAGAATGGTATCCCCTGAAGCCATCTCTCCTCCAGCCCTGTTGCCTCAGACACTCCTCACAGAACAAATGCTTCAGCCCTGACCATTTTGGCAGCTCTCTGCTGAATTTCTTCCAGTTTATCAATGTCTTTTTCCCAGTTTTGTGTATGGTTATGCTACAGTCCTTTACAGGAGCTTTTTTTGGGTTATGGGTTATTGGCTAACCCTTTTCAACTGAGGAAACAGCAGACAGTAGTTGACTTCTCCAGTACACGTGCAGGTACATCTGTGGAGAACACAAATCCCACTTGGTGATAAGTTGTAAAAACTGGTCCTGTGTTGGCATTTTTCTGTAGTGTCAGTGAAACATATCCATGTATTATTACAGAGATGCATGCTAAATGACAGTTTAAAAGTAATTGTACTCTGTTATACCGTAAATGGTGGCAGCACAAACCAGACGAGTCAAGCAAAAAAGAAAGAAGATGCAAATGGAGCTGTTAATAGAGGCAGAGATCCCTGAACTCTCCTCCTTTCCCACTGACATGTTCATGCTGAACCTGGTGGAAGGAATATAAAATGAGAAATGCAAGGTGACCTCCCTAAGTTTTGTTCAAAACAAATCTTTTCCTCTATGAATGACCTTCTTAATAAGAACTGATTTCACAGAAAATGGGTTTAAAATCCTGAGATGTGATGTATATTCATGGACTTCTAGACTGTAGAGAGGTGGTCTTGAACCTGATCTTCATTTACAATGGGAGGGACTTCATACCTCCAGTCTCTGCTTCAGGGGCTTGAGAGAGGTAGGAACAGAGACTACCATTAAAAACCGGCAAAAAAATGGAGTACCTCCACGCTGATCTGGGAATTGTTGAGCCTTCTCCATGTTGGTTTACGCCAGTTCTCATGTCTTATTTATCTATGTGTGTTTTGTACTCTTTCTTTAATCTTTCATTTTTGGCCATCATACCAGCAGAATCCCTTCTTACTGTTCTCTGCACTGACAAATTCAGCTCTAACTGTGCTTTTAGCTTTCCTGATCCCATTCCTACACATCCAGGCAGCATCCCTATGTTCTTCCCAGGATACATGCAGCTCATTCCACTGCTTGTGCATTTCCTTCTTACTGATCCATGCCGGTCTTCTGCCTTCCTTGTCTGATTTCTTACACACGAGAATGGGGAGCTCTTGCACTCCCAGATAATGTCCTTAAAGAGCTGCCGGCTCTTTTTAGCTCCTTTGTCCCTGAGAGCAGTTTCCCAATGGGTCCCATTTGCTAGTTCCATAAACAACTGAAAGTTTGCTCTCCTAAAATTCAGAGTCCTGACTCTACTCTTCACCTGGCCCACATCCCTCAGGATTGAAGTGTTCACAGTATTGGCATCTACAACTCAAAAAGTCCCTTCAGGGTTGATGGAGACCAACTCAACTGTTTTCATGCAATCTACAGCATGATTGCCAGCCAAATCCAATTCATAGTTTCCAATTTACAGGAGTAATTTGAAAGAGGTGAGGGAAGATGTTTGGAGATGATTTTAGAAGGTGTTTCAAATATAAGGCTGGACATGTAAAGCTGTGTTATATCACCCACAAGTATGGGATTTTGAGGGTGGCCTCATTAAAGCTAGAGCCAGCTCAAGGCTTCTCATCTGTTTGGGTAGGTTATATTTTATAAGCAAGATTGCATGAAAGAAACACATAGCTTGTAAAATTATTTTCTCCTCTTAGCAGAGGCAGTCTAGCTAAAACATAAATACTGTATTTGGAAGCTGAGTTAGATTTCTATGTCAAGGAATTTTTTAATTATTCAGATATGGCCCTCAGGTCTGATAAAACCTTACCCATGTTGAGGATATACTAAGATCAGTTATTTCTGCATATAGCTCTAAGCAGGCAAGTACCACATCAGACAGTTTACAAACAAACATTTACTGTATTTGTAATCTTACAAAAAGAATAAACATAATAAAAGCTGACATTTCTTTCTCAGTTGAAAATTTTTCTTAGGAAAAAACTCATTTAACTAAATGAATCTTTTTGTAGCACAGAGGAATTCTTCTCTATGCGAATTATTTTGTGTCTTATGAATGACCCCATAGAGCAGATTTCCTACTTCCTGAGTTCTTGAGATTTTATCAGATTACATTAGTACCTTTCATCTTGTAGTTCTGTTTTGATAGTAACTTCACCGTGTCCTTGCTTTGAGGGCTACATTAATTATGAACAAGAATCATCCAGTATTTATCATTGCAGATAGTAAAGAAATCAGAAACTAATGGTGACACAGATTAATTAACTACAGAGTGACCTGGATTGCTCAATAGCCTTGGTTCATTTGTAATTTTCTTTTAATGTGGTCAAATGCTAGGTCATGGTCATAGGTCAATGAATGTAAGATGTAGGACTGTCATGTTGGAAGTAATAACCCCAAGAAAAACCATATAGAGTTACAGTGGATAACCAATTAAACATTACAGTCCTTTTGAATGATTCATATATCAGTCTTTTTCTGTTTTAATTAGGCGAGGATCTCTGTTAGAAATAGAGGTGTGACTTTCCACTGTATAGTCAGCAATAGTACAGCTCATTTTTTATGTAAATTCAAAAAAAATACTGGAAAATTCTGAAAAGGTTGAGAAAAGATGCACACAAGTTATTAGGAAAGGACTCTAAAAAGTATGAGTTGTAGACTAGCTTAAAAATAAATTAAGATTAATGATCTTGAACTCTGCCAGGATAAATATTTTTGTAGTAAAGAATCTGTTCAGACAGCAGGCAAACCATAACATGATCCAGTGGCAAAACACTAAGCTAAACAGTGAAACTAAAAACAAGATGCCTAACTTTTAAGTGATTGTTAGTAATCCCTATTGCAGGAACTCATGGCATCAGTCAGGAGTTACAAATCTAATACAGGAATCACTTTGATTCTCTGGCCTGGGCTACACAAGATAAACAGTTCCTTATGACCTTAAAGTTCATTAAAAGAAATCTATGAGCCTATGATCTTCTATCACTTTGAAGAAGTGATCCCTGAACTTCCAGGTTTTCAAGAATTTCCTTCTTTTAGTCAGTGCTATATGAACATAGTTTCCTATATTCTGCATTTGTGACTTCCCCTAAATAAGTTATTTAACATCACCAGAGGCCATATAATCCTGAGCCACAGAAATTCAGATAAAATCCCCATGAAGACCTCACCTCGTGTTTCTGACATTCTTTGTACTTTTTGAACAAGTCTGTTCTGAACCTTGGACTCATAACAAACTTGTGAAAACCTGTAGCTATTTATACTGGGAGTTTTTTTTGCACCTCAGTTACGTGAACGCTAGTCCGCAAAAAAAGTTTGTGGCTGTGATGAAACTGCCTCATACCTTCAGTTTCAGAGAAACTACTCTCTACAGTTTCGACATTTTATGCATCAGTCCCAGAGGAAACACATTTCTCTCGGTGAAGATCTGCACAGAGCCAACACAGAGTGACTCATTGTCTCTTTAGATTAAACAGCTCAAAAAAGAAATCCCGGAGCCTCCCGGGTTGTTTCTCTGCTGTGCAGGCAGCTCCACCGAGAACGCTGCTGCTCCAGAGGTGAAAGCACCACGCAGTCTGCAACCAGCTCTGTGCTTACAGTTCAGTGAAACTATGACCCATGATAAATACAAGACTCTTATTTAGTGGCAGTCACACAGCCCCTGAGTCACCTGCAGCAAACAGCAGGGAATGGCACCACTTAGCAAAGCACCAGGCAATGACTTCACCCACCTCTCTGAGGCGCCGGCGCGGGCGAAAGGCAGCCCTGAGGTACCTCAGCCCCTCTGGGCCAACAACCCTGCACGGAAACCAACCCGTGGCTGTCCGGGAGAAAAATTAGCTCCCTTTTGGGTCGGGAAGCGACTTCCCTGGGGGCTCTCCCGGCGGGGTGAGGGGACGAGGTGAGGCGAGAGTGACTAAATGCAACCAAGGCCACTGGACAGCAATGGAACGGGCGGCACTTGGGCACCTCAGCTCTAAGCGAACGGCCGCGAGGTGCAACTCCCCGCCCCCTCCCGGCCCACCAGGCGGCCTCAGGCACATTCTGCCCTTTTGATTGGTCTTAGGTTCTCAGAGCGACGGGAGAGGCAGCCAATCAAAGTGCTAACTACCTTGAGGGGCGGGGGAAAAAGAGGGCGCAACCTCCTCCCTCTGTTTTCCCTCCCCAAGCCCGGCCCTGAGGGAAGGAGTTGCCGGAGCCCGCGGTGCCGGCAGCCCCTGCACCGCTGTGCTATGGAGGACGTGCTGCCCTCCGGCCTGCTGGAGATCTGCCTGCTGGTCGGGGGGCCCCGGCAGCGGGGGCAA